>NC_083618.1:23901390-23941390 GCF_963584025.1 Labrus mixtus | reverse complement strand
CTCATGCTGGGACGTCCAGCAGGCATTGGGGCGGTTTGCAGCCGAGTGTGAAGAGGGTCGGGATGAGGGTCAGCACCTCCAAGTCCGAGGTCATAGTTCTCTGCCGGGAAACAGTGGATTGCTCCTTCCAGGTGGGGAGTGAGTCCTTGCCCCAAGTAGAATTTGTCAACCTTCGACTGTTTATAAAACCTGCTGGGGAAAATGTGAAGTATTTCCTTCTATCGTTGAAGCTTCCTCTATCAGCCGTATGTTCAGTGCACTCACATCGTTGTGTTTCTAAATGACCTTGGGGTTTTTACATCTTGTCCTTTAAAGTACTGAGAGACATTTTCTTTTCCTCCTCACAGAATAAAGACACACATGTCCTTGCCTTGTTTCGCTGCTCGACAACTTTACAGAACTCTTAAATAAATGTTTCCCCCAGCAGCATACAGTAGAAGTGTAACTTTTTTGAATAAAGAATAGCGATGTATCCAACCCAGAAAAAAACGAAATAATGAAATAATTCAGAATGAATGAACTCAGGGAGCGATGCAGCGAGCACAAGTTTCCCTTCCAATGACAGCACAGGCTCTGGCAGAACACATGATGTTCCTCATGCTCCAAATAGCATCAAGGAGAACGAGACACGGCGAGGGAGAGACGGCGAGGGAGAGAGAAAGTTGGGGGGGGTAGTTTTCCTCCCTCCCCATCGATGGCAGAAGATTCTTTGACGCCGTTCTACCTCCGAGTAGATCAAGGTTTGAACGGAGAGTAGACGCTCATCCCGCCTGCCTCTGACACCCTGCAGACATGTGGCGGTTTGTAGTGTGCACGTCGACTTTCTGCACCAAATAAATGTGTGTGTGTGGGTGCGTCAACATGTACATCTGTAAAGCTGTGCTGAGATCAAAATGAAAGTTGATTTTATGTGCAGTAAGGTTGTCAGATTTTCAGAGGTGGCAGGGCGCACGTTCAGAGGGGGAGGGTCGATCTTCGTTCCAACCCTCACCCGTGGTCATGAGCTTTGGGTAGTGACCAGCTGAAATAAGCTTCCTCTGGAGGGTGTCTGAGATAGGGTGAGGAGCTCTGACATCTGGGTGGAGCTCGGAGTAGAGCCGCTACTCCTTCGCATCTAAAGGAGCCAGCTGAGGAGGTTTGGGCATCTGATCAGGATGCCTTCTGGTCACCTTCCTTTGGAGGACTTCCAAGCACGCCCAACTGGGAGGAGACCCCGGGGTAGACCCAGAGTGTTCTCTGGAGGGATTATATATCCTGTCTGGTCTGGGAACATCTCAGTATCCCCCAGGAGGAGCTGCGAAACGTTTCTGGGGAGAGGGAAGTCTGGATGGACTTACTGCGCTGCTACCACTATGACCAAACCTCTGATATATTCATAACGTTCATAATAAACCTTTCAGGACTCTGATGAACTCGACAGTTGACGATAAATGTTTTTTGGGTTTATTTTAAGATTTATTTCTGGACTTTTGGTGCCTTTAATGGAGAGATAGGATAGTGGATAGAATCTGAAATCAGAGAGAGAGAGAGTGGGTAATGACATGCGGGAAAGGAGCCACAGGCCGGATTTGAACCTGGGCCGCCCGCCTGAAGGTCGAAGGCCTCCATACATGGGGCACACGTACTAACCACTGTGCCACCAGCGCCCCTTTTGGGTTTATTTGAATCAGAAAAGCAAGCCTGCCTCTAAACCTCTCGGCTTCAGCCAATCAAATCCAAAAGCAAATTGAGTAACCATCAGAATACTTCCAGGTCTAATCTGCAGCAGCACTTCCCCTTCCAGTATCGTGTCTGGTTTGACTTCATTAGCTCCGACACAAGAGGTGAAATTAATCGACCTCCCCAGCCAGATGACAGATGAGACGCAAATTGCAGACCTTGCTGATTGATCACAATGGGAAAGGTCAGACTCTATTAAAGGGAAGCAGAAGGACGATTCTCAATCAGCTGAAACTCTGCGCAACAACTAATGTTCTCTGGTGAAATGTGGCTTTCAAAGCATCCAAATGGTGAATTTAAAGCACTTGGATTGAATTATGGCCGTCTCAGCATGCTCTGGTTTAATGTCTCATGCCTGCAGGAGTCACTGGATCGCAGCACATGGTTTGGTTATCCTGATTCTATCACGAGTGTCTCCAAGCCAATCGACCTCTCGACCCGGACATTTCACAGCGAAGCAAACGGCCAATTTAGTTGTCAGAGCCCGCAGAGTCTGGCCTGACTCGTTCTGAGGCGGATAGCTGCTCTCTTTGTCCCCGCGAGCTGCCAGCAATCAGCAACTCAACCTCCGCAGAGTATCAACCCCCCCTGTCAAGTGCCCATCCAGACAAGTGGCCACCCCCTTCAGAGGTCTCAGGGTTCATGGTAAGGGCTTAATCAAAGGAGAAAGGTAACTGAACAACATCCGGCACAGAGCTGCTGCTGTTTATTATAAAACATCATGAAGAGACACTTTCAGAGCAGCTACAGACGAGTGTGGTGAGGAAGAAGTTTCCCAGAATTACAAAGCAGAGATACTTTCTGAAGATTTTAAATGCACTATAATCTTAAATATTTATTGTCTTATTGTAAATTAAGCCTTCCAAGAAATGCACATGCGGAAATTGCAGCAATACTAAGGAGGGAAGGCCAACATGCACCGGGAAGGGTTTCTAGTTTGAGGGCCTCAAAATCTCATCTCTGCTGTTTGCATATGATGTTGTTTTGTTTGCTTCCTCTTTTTTCTCTTCTCCCCAATATCTAAATCATCCGGGCCCTAAATCTACAATTCTATGATTCATTTAGCAAAAAGTTTTATCAAAAGTGACAAACATCAGAGAGTAAGAACAACACGAGCAAAGACACAACACCAGGAAGAGAAAACAAACAGCTTTAAGTCTGATCGGACACACAGGTGTTGACAGGAAGTGACCAGAGGTGCTGACAGGAAGTTACTAGAGGTAAAGCACAACATGGACAGCTGTTCTTTAGAGTTCTCAGCATCAGCATCAAAACCATCCTAAATATCATCATCATCATCATCATGAAGGTTGTAGGTGTTCATAAAGAGCTGGGTCTTTATCTTTTTCTTAAAGGTGCAAAGGGACTCTGCAAATGGAGTTTGGTAGTTTGTTCCACCACCGGGGGGCGACAGAGGAGAAGAGTCTAGTTAGAGTCTTAGGACCCTGTTGTGAAGGTTGGATCAGACGCCTTTCATTGGCAGAGCGTAGTGGGCGGGAGGGAGTGTAGACCTGGATGAGAGAGTTTGGGTAAGGAGGAGCCGTTTTTGTGGCTGTTTTGTGTGAAATCTGTCCTCATCCTACAGGATCATGAATGAGAAACACTTCTCTATATGCTCCATATTCTGAGTTAAAAGTTACCACCCCTTAATCAAAAGTTACAGGAAGTGAACTCGCACTCTTCTTGTGGGGATAATCCTCAGTTTGCTGAGGGTGGCTGCTGTCAAAAGTTTGTCTGCATGGTTTTAATGTTGATTCCTGCAGAGCTTTAAAAACCAATATGAGACAAACCGAAGTTAGCGCTGAAGGAATCTCCAGACAAGACTGTTTGTTGGATTTTCCTCCTAAAAGAATGTCATGAATACTTCCATTTTATTCCTTTTTTTGCTGTACATATGGGTTCTTAAAAGCGTCCTTTCCTACAAGTCACCAAAATGAGGTGCTTTAAAAAAAATGCACAGAGTAGAAGTAAAGTGGAGAGGTAGATGGGATTTCTTGAGATCAATTACACCGAGTGGAGAAGACGGGGGGTGGGGGGATGCAGGAGTCAGTGGGGAGACGGGGATGAGAGGTTCGTCTTGCTTAGATGAGTTTTTCCACCTCTGGCAGAAAAACGGCGAGTTATATGCTGCTCTTCACTGATTTCAGGAGGAAGGAGATAACCGCAAAGTGGAAAAACAGGATAGATTTTTCAAATGGAGTGTGAAACTGCTTATGAGAATATTTGGACTTCTTCACTCAAGTGAATTTCTGAGCATGCATGGGCGTTGTAGGGAGGTCAAAAGTGGGACAGACTACCCAGGACCCACATTGGAGGAGGGGGCCCTTGATGTGTCTGAAACAGAAATATAGGTTTCGGTTTGCAACAGATGTTAAAATTGTGTAAGAGCCAACTCAAACAATGACAAATTAAACTGTTTTGTTTCTGTAGTGTGGAGAGCAACAATGTTACCTAGACCATCTTAGTTATGTTGCCGAACATTTACTAGCTGGCTGCTGCCTTCTGTTGTACCATGCTAGCAGTGCTAACATTAGCAGACTCGACACACACTTCTAACCATAAAACCAAACAGCCAGTTGACAATCTGAAAGGACCGTCTTGTTTTTTGATATTATTCACCAGAAACAGAAGTCTATTAATGTGATCAGGATCAAGGGCAGCTGTCTTTGTTTTTTACAGTATTACCTGCTAACAAGTTCAGAGTGTGTTCCTTCTCAAATATTTGCGAGCCAGCTTGGAGAGTTGCAGGTTTGTAACGTCCCTGTGTGCTGCTGTCTGCAGAGAGACGAGTCTCCCTCATGTAGGTTTGCATCTCATGGATCACAACACCAAAACATTACTGTCTTAATTTACTGAGGCCAAGAGTCCATAAAATGGTCAAGCTACACTGAGAGCGCCCTCTGCTGGATCAAACTGCAAAATACTTCACATGGCCTGATGCGCTGATTGACAGTTTATTTTGAATTCAAACGGCTCATTACACTTCGAATGTGAACCAGGATCGAATCAATGGTCGAACTACGAATAAAAAAATGACAGTCCTACAAGCTTCACCTCCAAGTATTTTTTTTTTCCCAAAAGCCTAAAAACAAGACTTCAACCTTGGAACAAAAGGAGGAAAGAAATGAAAAAGAATGAACCACGGGATCTGCTGTTGTCACCGTTTTCACAGAATAAAACCATAAAATATATTCACAGTTCATACTCGATTACGGCTGGCGGCGCCACTGCCCACATATCACGGTAGGGATCGTTTGGAAGATGCACAAAAAGTCTCTGCAGGTTTATCAGGTCACAAATCTGACAAAGTAATGGATGTGACGACGTCAGTTACCATGCAGCTGCTTAGTAAACAGCAGGAGCTGCGATTAGAAACAGCACATTATTCAAACAATGACGACTGGTGGCATGATAAATATGTGGTTTAATTAACAAGCATGCACATTAACACAGAGGGGAGATTAATAATCTATGCTTGTGTATAATTACTTTTGTGTTTTTCACTGTAATTTCTTGTTTTACACACACAGAGCAAAAAGCTAATTTATACAAAAACAGAAAAACAGAAGCATTAGCAGGAGGACAAACGGCACATAGAGCTGCAGGTTAGAAGGTTCTAGAGCTGTAGAAAAAGAGAAGGAGTGAAACATCCTCCCACACACAACTGTAGTATCATCCAGAGAGAGTGAGAGAGAGAGATTGAGGGCAAAGTACACGAGGGAGAGCGAGGGCGACAGAGAGAGCAAAGGGAGAGCGACAGGAGAGGGAGACCAAAGGAGGGAGATCGGCAGAGGACCGGGGGTGGAGAGATGAGAGAGCAGAAGAAATGGAGGATTTAACACCTAAATTTAGCTGCTAAATGTGTCTCATGAGCGCACACAGACACTCACACAGCAGCCATAACATCTCATATTCAGACTCCAATATCAGGAGGATTCTTCCTCTTTTATAACCACAGAGACGTTATCTCCATATCTACGAGACGTGATGTATCACTCCTGTCGGTTCGGTTTGACTGTAGACACTGTACACTCCGTGTGGGTAGAAATATAAGTAATTCATGACAGAAAAGCAAGAACAGATAGGAAACAGAAATTGGCGATGATCGGATGAAACCCTTAGGTAGAGTTTGTTCAAATATGAAGCCCTAAAACGAGGCATTATTTTGAAATTTGTTGGGTTTTGGGTGTGGTTGCAAGATAATATTTTGTAGGTCTTGATGTGGTTAATATGCAAAACCAATTTCATACATGAATGTGGCTCTGGGGTCCGTCTTTTGAAAATCTTAAGGGGCATAATCAAGCCATTTTGACTTGGTTCGCGCCATTAACTACGTCATGTCTTTAGTTTCTTTTTAAATCTTAAAAGACTTTTAAAATTTGAGAGAGCCCAAACCTGCTCTTATAGTGTGTTGTGAGCAACGAGACGACCAACTCAGCACACCACACTAACAGGTTCTCCAATTCTACAATAACACATTACCAGAATCACACTCTTAGGGCTTTCACACTTGCAGAAATCTCCTGAAAAACTCCTGATATTTCCCGGAGGAGCTGCATATGTGTACGCAAACAGCCACATTTAAATAGTCTCCTGCTGTGAGGTGCATGTGTGAACAGCCAGGTCAGAAGAATATCCGGAGCAGTCCTCCTGAAATTATCGAGATATTTTCAGGAGAGTATGTGTGAAAACGGTTTTAATGGATGTGTTATATGCAATGAGTTGTACAACACATTATCAGAATCACTGCTCAGTAAAGTTTGCAACTTCAGGATTGTGTAAAGCGATAAGTCTTTAAAATCCAAAGTGCTATGGCCATTTCTAACTAACAGAATATATTGCAGCTTGAAGTACACACACAAAGTACCAGCATGCATCACTCCACATTGACAGCTGTCTTATGACGCTGTATAAACTGCCTACTGTCTTCTCACTGTGAAGTTAACATGATGAAACTAGTATCAGTCTGGAAACAGATATAGCCAATAAGATGAGCAAGTAGCTACGATGAGCTATGTTGATCCCTGAGGCAAAACTGGGTCACTCCTGAAAAAAAATATGCCCCTAAAAATACATTAAAATGTGCCAAAGACCAAAGCACCCTGAATATAGTTATGCAGGTTTCTTATTAAGGGCTGTTTTTGTGAAACGAACAGCAGAGTACCCGCGGCCTTAATAACAAGAAAATCCTCAAAGCCCCACTCAGATGAAGTATAATTATTCTTATTCACACCAGAGCAATGTTTAAATGTCAACTTTAAATCTCAGGACACAAGATGTTTGATTTTGATGCACCTGTTAGCATCTTTTGATTGATTAGGAAGAAACATCGGAGCATCATCAGCATAACAAGGAATCAAGTTACAATAGACCTATTATTTCTTTAAGTGTTCAGACCTCCGTTTCATGGCGGTATATTAACGCCCCTGTGACGTGAACCCTTCAATCTGGAAGTCGCTGAGGTGTAATGATGGGGTAAGGTGCCCCCCCCCTCTGTACCGTCTACGTAGTAGCAGAGGCGTTGAAGAGGCGAGACAGTTCCAGCGGAGCTGGGGGGGGGGGGGGTGCGCAGCCCCGTGTGTGCGTGCATGTTTGACTGTGTGTGTATGTGGAGCTCCTGCTGTGACAAAGACTGGGACAGCAATATTAGGCAGTCACAGAATGAATGTCAATGTACAGACGCATGATGATGGCTGAGCTTAGTAACGGCCAATCTTCGCAAAGTCCATGAGCGTGCACTACACCACCGTTCGCTGCCACTTTAGTCAGCACTCCTGTTTCCACAGCGAGCGCCGCAGTGCGTCTCTGGAGCGTGCCAGCATTGCCAGTCCGCTCTGCTGGATTTTCAAATATGCTTCAAGTATTTTTCTGCAGCGCTTACGCTCCAAGGGGCTAAACACACCCAATGGGGCACGCCGTCTGACGGGTGGCAGAGAGAATAACTCCCATGATTCCCTAATAAACCCAAACATTGACATATTGGTAGGCTATTAAAAAACAGGATTTAAAAAGAGAGAAGATATCGGTAAGCCTTTTGTGATGCAGACTGGAGTTAGTTTCTAACTGGACCCTCCAGTGGTTAAAACCACTTTTAATACGAGTGAGTCACACATTCTGTCATTGTGTTACCTTTGGATTAAATTAGATAAAAAATGGAGAAAAAACCAGGGACACCTTGGGAAACCCTCAGGTGGGTAGTTTCTGTCTCAGTTTGTCATCTGTCACTATCTGTGGAGTGACTTCATGTCTAACATCAAGCTGTCACCCGGATGATTAATTGTCAGTCTGTGTTTTCTCAGGGGAGGAAAACATCCTGCAGCAGTGAGACTTTGTGATTTAGCCTGAACCAAAATCCGCGTCAGTCAACGGAGGCTTCTATTTTAAAGTCATGCTAAAGTGGATGCCCTGTGCACTGCAATGTCAGTCCTTACATCTTGTTACAGGTGATGGCAGGAAACTTTAGCTTCTCAGAAAATAAGTATAGATACACCGCACTCAAGAGGGCTGAAATACTTCTATTTTATTTAGACTAACACACGGACTGAAGATGTAGATTAACCAGGGGCGTGTCAAGAGTGGTGGCCAGGGGTGGCATCGGACCCCCTTGAAATCTGATCAGCCACCCCAGTTGCCACCCCCAGGAATCCTAAATGGTGATTGGCAATCAGAGGTGGGACTTAAAAACCGACTAGTGTGGCATTTTGGAAAAGGCTGCGAGCAGTTTTCTCTACATATTAATGTGGCAAATCTTCTTTTTGTTGTCAATAAGTACATTGCACATCTATTTCATCAGATAGACTGTGCATTGGAAAGTAATCAACAGTCTACTTGCAATGGACCAACTGGCCATGTTTGGGAACCAAGATGTTGTCAGTTAATTTATTCTTGCCAGTTAGAAAGTGTGCAGGAGTTTGCGACTTTGAAAATACTCCTTTTTGTGTCATTAAAGAATTAAACTAAGAAGATGTCTTAGTTGCCGTAGTCTTGAGCTATAAGATGAATATGACTGGCCACCCTGCTTAAATTAGTTCCCTAGTTTAGGCTGCCAGAGTAGAAAAGGTCTGGACACGCCCCTGAAACTAACAAAAAGTATTTTAAGCCCTCTTGTGTGCAGTAACTTAAGTATATTAAAGTGTTTACTCTCTCTCTCTCTGATAGGCTGAAGGAGTTTATGGAGGTCAAATAAAAAGGTCACTGTCACTTTAATGCATCTTCCTGAACATGCCTGAGGTGTACTGCCAGGTTTGTTTATCCTCCAGCTCCAGTACAGGTAAAGGTTTGACTGTTTGACGCAGCATTTTGCTGCCGGCTGTTGGTTATTCCCCACTCCGACTAACATCTACTTTGCATGATGAGTCGGATGCTGCAGCGTTTCAGCCGGAGTTTCACAGTGCAGCTGATCATTTCAATGTGTTGAGGCCCAATTACAAGATGCAGATTGGAGATGAAAATTGGCCCTCATGGAAATATTGCAGAGGCTCAGCGGCTCTGGGGAATATTCAGGTTTGGAAATGTCACAAAATAAAATACAGACTTCTCCTAAAGTAGAGCTGCTCCATCGTCCCTTCTGGGCCTCCATACATGTGTGGTGGTGACTGTGTCTGCAGAGACCCTGACCTCTGACTGGATTTTACTCTTCTGTTTTGTTCTGGTTGACTCGGGACGTTTCTGGGCGGGGAGCTGGTGTGTTTCCTCCAGCCAATGAGAGCGCAGCAGGTGAGTTTAGGAGTGGATACAAGTCAGTGATTGGACAGGATTCAAACCGGTGAATATGACGGATGTGGACGTAGCAGCAAAGAAGAGAAAATATAATCAGAGTGAGGAGAAACACCAAGCGGATAAAGCTCGTTCTAAAACGAGGGTGAACCTTGTGTTGGCTTTTAAATGTGGACGTGGAGTTGGTCTGCTTCCTGTTGGACAGGCAGGTGACAAACACCGGCGGTTAGCTTGTGCTAGCTTGCAGTGTAAACGTACACACAACGTCCTGCAGGGAGTGATGAGCCCAGGAGGAGGGACCCAGTTTGAATGTTGTGTTTACAATCTGAAAAGAACAATGATACTGACTCCACCTTTTAATGCCATTAAATATTTTTTTGTGTTATTATTTGGATGCCACTTAGAAAAAGTTGCACAAACCACTAAACTCACATGCTGTCAGTACATAGTTGTATAAGTTTGCAGCTTGTTTACGTCTCTGTGTATTCTGACTCAGACATGAAAACAATGTGCTGAGGTTCAGAAGTGTTTCCCTCCGATTGCACGGGCTGCTTCTTCTTTACCTGTCCTTCCTTCAAGCACGTTGCCTGAGGTAGATTTGGATTATTTGCTGCAGGGCACATCCACCATGCTCATTCACATTTTACACAGAATTATGGAAGGAGGCTTTATTGACATTCATGTGCAGCACCCATGCCTTGTGTAATAATTAATTTGCAGAATTGCATACATTTCCCATAGTTCACCCTGGCCAATAATTTGTCTTACCTAACATGCATACATCTGTTGTTTTGAGGCAATGGACAAACTGATTTTCTCTTCTCAGTCGACTCTAGTTTGTTTCTTTCACCATCTCTCGGTTACTGTTGGAGTGGCAAAAACACAAAACCTTTAGGCAACAAGGGCGATGCAAAGTTAAACTGATTTTTTTTACAAAGTCTGTCCAGTGTTTTCATGGAGAACACAGTTCCAAGTACAGCACCTGATGACTCATTTCAAACTGCTATTACGACTGTATGCTAATACTGTGGCAGTGCTGTATCATAATCAATCCATTGCACCTCATTGTGAATAACTCTTATCCTTCATCAAATCAAAACTGATGAGTCACCCCCCCCCCCCCCCCCCGTACAGTGTGTGTTGATCGAGACATGAGCTAATCAGAACTTTTTGAACCAGGCTGTAAACATGTTCATCTCTGCTGTAAAAACAGGCTTTTTAGAATGTGTGTGTATGTGACTTCCTGTGCTTCTGCAGCCGGCCACTAGTGGACACTTGAGGAACTGCAGGCTTCATTCTTTAACACTGGAGGTTGCCGCTTGGCTAGCACTCCTTCCTGCTCTTGCTCTACCTCGTCTTACCCCCTCAGTTTCACCTTGAGAAGACTCCTTTTGAAGTACCACCAAACTTCCTCAAGTTTGACAACATAGCCGATGGTAGAGTCACAAAACACACACGAGAAAAAAATTAAACCAACAAGATGTGAGCAGTGCTTTAAAGTCTCACAGGCCAGACTTCTCTTCTATTCAGTTTGAAGTAACATGGAGGAAGGAGCAAAGCTTTTGTTCGAGACGCGACGCCATTGAGACGTGCCTGTTGAATCAACATTTCTGGATTCATGGCAGGCATACTAAACATGCATGCTGGGATATGTGCTGCATAAAAGCATCCAGTGAATGGCACATGTCGTGTTAAGAAGGACGAGGACGTCATCTGTAGTGCTGGAGCAGAGGAAGGGGTGGGGGGGGGGGTGGGGGGGGGGGGGGGGGGGGGGGGGGTGTATTGGGGATTTTTAAATGCTTGTGTTGCCTCTTGTTTTCAAAGTGACCTCCTGCCCCGCCTGCGGGTTGATTCTCTGATGGATGTTTGAAGTCTGGCTGCTGCATTTTCTGCTGAGTGATTACAAAGATTGTTTGATGAAAGGATATGAGGGAGAGAGAGAGAGAGAGAGAGAGAGAGAGAGGGACTACCTCTCTATCAGACATGTATTATTACAACAGTTCTTCTATATGTCGTCCACCCGGCTCTCTCGCTCTCCTTCTCGTTTGTGTACGATCAAAGCGAGTTAAAAAATAAACCTCACAAAAAATCAACACGCCTCTGTGAAACACTTTCCAAAGTCTTTGAAGAACATGAGGTACCTAACAAACCGGGGCGTCCGCAGTAGCCAGCTCAGAGCTAATTAGATGGGAGCAACAACTTATTAAGTCAGCAATGCAGCAAACACTGAGAACACACAACAAGACCTCGTCGCAGGGGGAATGAGAGGCAAACTTTTGGGTTGCTGCCAGAGAAATTAAATGGACATCTCAGCAGCAACACTTTCCTTCACCCCAATATGAACTGTATCTTCATTTTTTCTCACGATAAAAGCATCATCGATACCTCGATACCTGTTCCAATTCCACTGCAACAAAAATAAAACTCCTAGGTACTCAATACCGGGAAATGTCTTCCTTGTAATTACCAGAAATTGCTGGCAAACTCCTGCACACTGCCTTAAGCTTGGCTCAGACTTCAGGATAATTTGGACGATTTAAAGTCCCATTCCTCCTTCTCCCGACAATCGATTTAAGGTTTCTTTGAACCGATTATCTTTCCAGATTTTTTACTTACAGTTATGGCGCCGTGCTGAGCGGACAGGTGTTAGGACCCCTCCGTCAAGTTCGGAGAATCTGGCGACCATGGGCGGTTCTAGGCAGGGGCCAACAGGAGCCCCTGTAACACTGAGCTTTCGGAGCCACCCCTCCGAAAGAAAGAGCCCCCCTCAAAACACATACATAGTATTTAACTCAACAACCGGACTCACAATTCATCAATCAAAATTCTGTTACTGAAACAAATATAAATTAGTTATTTAATGTTTTGTTATTTAATGATGTGCGCTATTATTTGGCATAATATTTTATAGTTTTTTAAAGCAATCATCTTTGTCTGTTTTTCACCTGGGTTTAATGTTCCCCTCTGACAAAACAACTGGCCCCCGTTTGGCCCCCTCAGTAAATGTGGTCTAGAACCGCCACTGCTGGCAACTAAACGATTCTGACCACCACATTTGATATTGCCGAGGGGCAAAGTGAAGTTCCAAACGCCATCAAAACCACCAAAGCAGTCACAGAAATCTGCGAAATTAGACTCCACACAGCAAGCTAACAGAGACGCTAATGAAGAAGCTACGGACGCTACCATGGCTACCAGCACAGACCGCTATTGTCCGCTATTCAAGCGATGAAGAACGACTTCCTGCTGAGAGTCGACTGACTTTTTCAAGGGTTACAGACTGAATTGAAAGCGGTGATGGTGCGTATCATCCTACCAGATTATTTGTAGTGTGAGTCGTATCTTTCCTCAAAAATAATGTCAAAGTATGGCACATACGACCTTTGACAACCTCAATTCCAGGACGGCATTGTGGGTAAAGAAACAGGTCTAATGTTCATGTGGGGAGCAGTTGTCCGGGTCGAGAGTTGTTTGCATTCATGAGGGAATCCAATCACCGAGTGCACTTACAAGGACTCGAGTTTCCCGGTTATGAGCCTTTAAGCCCGGTTATATTCAGGATATGGTGTTTACATGAGAGCCCGACCACTGAATCGACCAGCCGATAATATTGTGTAAGTCAGAAGGAGATAGCCGCATCAGCTACGTAATAGTGTGACATCATAGCAGCCCAACACAGTGCAGCCGGTTATTAATTAAGTTCAAGAAGAAGAACTGGACACAGTAAACAAAACGGACCCTTGAGGGTCAGATCGGGACGCTTGGCATCCCAACAGAAGGGTACCAAAAAAGTAGGATGGTACAGATCCCTTATTTTGGTATACCATTCCCAACTCTGACGGTGGAGACACAATGAATGGGTACAGACCTGAACTGAACCGGGCCGCTTGGTGGAAACTGGGCTTTAGAAGACCAAGCAGCCCAATAATAATAAGAAGAAGAAGCCCTTCACAATACAGACTTCCTGCAGAGCATGTGGACTTACTGTACCTCCATGTGGAATAAACATAAAGAGCTGCACACTCACTGAAACACATTCATCTTATTCTGGACACAGTCAACAGTTCTACAAATATCTTCTGTTCAAACACAAACACACTCAATTCTACGATTCTCCTTTAGAAGTGATATATTTGAAACATGATCACACACACACACGTCCACTGGTATCATGAATAATCTTCAATCACACACACACAAACACACAAACACACAAACACACACGTGGCTGTGCGTCCTCTCACCGCTGATGCAGAGGCTGAAGCGGCAGAGTTCGTCGCACAGCGTGTCCGGGCTCTCCAGCTCTCCCGGACCTCCCCCTCTCCCCCCTCCTCCTTCTCTCCTCTTCTTCCTGGGCGACATCCTCTTCACCATCTTCATCACTCGCTCCACCTTGTCCATGTCCGGATGGTGGATGGATGGCTGACCCGAGCCGCACGAGACAGATGATTTCACAGATCCTCCTCTGATCTCCTCGACTTTCTCTCTTCTTCTTCCTCACTCTTTCCTGTCTCCCACTTCCTCTTCTTCTTCTTCTTCTTCTTTCCCAAACTCTGCCTTTTGTGTCTTTTTGCTAATCTTGACAACTTTTGCAGTCTGCCTCACTCGTTTTCTCGCCTCCCTCTCTTCCCTCGTGGTTCCAGGAGAGTGCCTCTCTCTCTCTCTCTCTCTCTCTCTCTCTTGCTTTCCCAAAATCCCTCCCCCTGTCCACACCCCCTCCTCTCTTTCTCCTCTCCTTCGCTCTGCTCCTTCTTCTTTACCTCCCTTCTACGATGCAACACTTAATTACTCCGGTCCAGCACCACAAACACCTTCATGTTATTCTGCTCCTTCTCGTCTCTTTTCCTTTCCCTCCCGCCTCTTTAGCGCTCCGAAAATCTGATGAACGAAGCAGCGAGAGATGTGAGCCACTGAGGGGGAAAGGGAGAGGCAGCAAATTTACTTCTCTCTCTCCCCCCCCCCCCCCCTCTCTCTCTCTCTCTGTTGCTCTGTCTGTATTTCAGCACACCCCCGACTCCTCACCTCCCACATCAAACCTCCAAAACTCAAACTCGTCGGCACTTCAAGAGAAGGGGGTGGAAATATAAAAAAAATGTTTCTTTATTTTTTTAGGAGACGCAGCATGGGGCTAGTTTTCTTTCTTTTTGCAAATGCTTGCTTCATTATCCCTCTGTCTTTCTCTCTCTCCCTCTCTCTCTCTCTCGACTACACACAGTTTCCTTCTGTCAGCTGGGACACACATACACACATACACACACACACACACACACACGCGTTAACTTCTTCAATCAATCCTTGTCTCCGTTCCTCCAGGTTTTCCTTTCTTATCTCTTCTTTACATTTCCCCTCCATCTGTTCCCTCACTTTCATTATTTAGTTGAATTCATGAGGCGGGGCATGTTCAATGTAAAGAGTAAACGACACAAAAGACAAACAAAGCTGCAGAGTAGTTCTTCACACATACAAAGACACGCTCACCAGCATCATGTATATACGTCCTGAAGTTAACGACCAGAGGCGATTCAAGAGCCTGTCGGGGTCCCAGGCGTAAATCAAGTTCGGCATCATGTCTGCCCACCGACGATCACTCCTCCAGTTGTTCCCTGTTTCTTTTTTCTCTCCTATCGACGGATCATTCCTCTTCATTTTTCTTTGTTGACTTTTCTTCGACAAACTTTGCAATGCGCATGGCAACGAGAGTGAGTGCTGTTTCCTACTGTCATTGCAACATTTGCACATTTTAGGACACTGCTTTGGTTTAAGCTTTGTGAGCCCTCGGGGGGCCCCTAAGTGGTCTGGGGCCCCAAGCAGTTGCCTGCCTGAGCAGCGCCTCTGTTAACTGCAAAGATATTAAAGAAACTGCAAAGTCAGCGTCGGAGACAGAAGCTGATATTTTCAAACATTTATACTTCAAGCTGTGTCTAAATTTGGGAGCAAATATGTCAAGTGAAGTTCTTTGATCACAGTCTGACTTCAACAAAACGTTGAACTTTTTTTACTTCTAAAAAGCCCAGAAATAGAAACAAAACCATCGACTGGAAATGTGAATGTTTGAAGTCTGAGTGACGTCACCCGTCTGTTCCTGCAGAGGGGGCGCTGGAGGCTCATCGGCAGCAGCCACCATGCTGGAAATGCTGTCTCAGCCTAACTTTCAGTCGATCTAACGACAGGCTGAGAGCTGGAGCTGAGGCGGGTTTTAAGCCTCCTGACAAACCGTTACACCGCGCCCGCCTGTCAATCAGGTCAGCTACACGTCTTATTGTGAATAAGATGACTAATTGGAGCTTTGTTTTAAACATTCACATTGTACATCTCTTTAAGGCTCCTTTGAGTAACATTCTCTGTCCTTTTCTCTTTTCTTTATCCATACTCTCATCTTTCTTTGATCTTTTTTTTCGTCCTCTCATCCCTCCCTTTCCACCAATTAGATTCCCTTGACCCTGACACAATCCTTCCTCCCCCGTCTCTCCTCGCCCCTCCATCATGGCCGACCCTCTTAGTCTCTGTTTCAACATCTCTCTCCCTTTTTTCCGTCTCTTCATCCATCCTGCTCTCATTTACTTTTTCTCTCTCTCCTCCTTATTCATCTGGTCTTTAATCTCGGTTTCGTGTCTCTCCATAATAAGCTCATCATCTCCTCTGGAAGAGAGGTCCAACACACACACACACACACACACACACACACACACACACACACACACACACACACACGTCGGCAGGACAACACACAACTGTAGACACTTCTGCTTAGCTCTTTCTCACACACAAAAGTCCACCCAATGTTATACGAACTCAGCCTTTTGCCCTTGTGCACTGACACACACACACACACACACACACACACACACACACACACACACACTCTGCAGAGCTGAGAGTGTGCAGCACAGGTCTATAGCTATAATTACTGACCTGAAACGATCCATACAGCCGCTGTAATCCTGCAGTGAAGTTTTCACCCTCTGAAAAGTGTGACTCCTGGAAAAATTGATTGCAGGCAGAAAATTAAAAGTTGACCCGTGAAGATTATTGAGAGTTTCGAGAGCCAGCTGCTTATGGAAGCACTTTAGAGGAAATGATCATTTGTACGTTTTTGCTCCAGTTTTTACCCCAAAACATGCGGGCCAACAAAAACTGAGCAGTTAAATCACAGAGGAATTTTCCTCTTTTTGTCACAGTTTTAAAGGTCCAGTCAGTGAGATGTGTAGAGAGTGAAATGATGAAGTGACCTTACTCTATGATCAGACATTAAGGAAACATGCTATGTTGAAGTGCTGGCTTCTCTGACAACAATGCAGCAGCCAGTATGTCCTCCTTCTAACTTTAGATTCTGGTCCTGAATGCTCTGGATTTGTTTGGACCAAAGAAGGTAGGCAGTTTTAAGGCGACCCCCACACGGCCTGTTTTGGATGCCCCTCGGTTTGTCAGATATGAGAGCAGTTATCAGGTCAAACCAACAGGTGTTGCAGCGATGGAAGCGGGCAAGAGAAGTGGTTCAGATAGAAGTGATTGTACCCGACCTAAAAAGCCTCTGCATGTTTCTAATAAGCTCCACGAGCAGAAACGTGCTCAAACTAGGATCAATATTGGAGAAGCTTTTGAAAAATGGAGAGAGGTTAGAACACAGAAAGGTTTACAGACCGATGCAGAGCTGGATAAACACTGAAGCTTCAGTGTCCACCACATGACAACCTGCGTGAGCATCGACTCTACAGAGGAGGGGGAGGAGACAGCTCTCTACAATGTTTAAAATCTGGACTGCAGTACCCATTTTAAACACTAGGGGTCAGAGTTACGTACTGCTCCTTTAAATTGCTCTGTAATTCTTGCTATTATACATGAAAACATAAAAACCATGTAAAGGTTAGAGAGTTCATTCTTCAGTGAGAAGGCAGACTCAGAGGGCAGAACAAACACCTAGCTGTGGGAGTGTCACCCACCTGGGGGAGGGGTTACTGCCCTTTGTGATGTCATGAAGGGAAAATCTCCAAACGGCCTGTTTGAGCACACATTTTCTGAAAAGTGGAGCAGGGAAAAGACAGAGAGGATGGACTTTTCTCATCATTGGGGGGTTTGTAGACGGACTAGAGACACATATTAGAACATGGGGAAGTGTGTTCGGATCCATAACTCCGGAGAGTGACTTTAATATCTTTATCTACTAACCAAACCTCGACAATCTCCTCACTGGTACGGAGCTGAGAGTCTGAGAATGAGGTCAGCAGCAGACTGTCAGACATCCTGAGCAGGGAGAGGACTGTCCCTGACTCACAGCAGAACAACTTTCAAAGTATTAGAGACTCTGCAGGATTCAGACCGACAGAAATAGACTCAATTCAGCATTCAGCTCCGTCAGCGGATTTTAGCACCTAAAGAAAACAGTTGTTTCCTCCCGACTGCTGCAGAGGACATTACAGCCGAGGAATCCCGGCTGCTCACGGCGTCTCATATTCTCGTCACACCTCCACATTCACACTCACACTGATGGTAGAGGCTGCTGTGTAATGGGTCCATGAGTATTAACTCATCCATTCATACACATTCACACACCGCTGATGAAGCAGTGGGAGCAACTTGGGGTTAAGCATCTCGCCCAAGGACACATCGGACATGTGGCTGCAGGAGCTGGGGATCGTATCCCTTTACCTTCTGTTTGAGAAAAGACCGACTCTACCAGCTGAGCCAAAGCCGCCCCTCAATCATGCCAAGACCATCTCTTCAAGTAGACCAGGGCCCGTTACCAGAGTGCGATACGTTTGTGTTCACACTGATCAAACGAACCGGACTTTGGGGATCAGGGCCCCGCGTCCAGACTGTGAAAGCACCTGTTGATACATTTTAACTGCCTAACATAAGTTGGGGGGGAGTTGCATGTGTTGTTGTCACTCTAAAGGAACTTTAAAAAAAGATATCCCTGAAATAAACGTCGGTGGTTATTTTGTGAGTTTAACAGGAAGTCAGGCGTAAACTGTCTCTGACCTTAAGCCTTAAATACGGAGTTTCTTACACGCTATATATACTTTCTGCTCATTAATCTATTTCCGTGGATCCTCATAATGAGGGAAACACAAAAACCACGCGCACACACACACACACACACACACACACACACACACACTTTTCTTCATTTATTCCCTTTAAGGGGTTTAAAGGGATAATTTTCTGATGCCGGGAGGGTGTTCAAAGTTTCATACCGAGATACAAGCTTGTGTGCGTGTGTGTGTGCGCGTGTGTGTGTGTGTGTGTGTGTGTGTGTGTGTGTGAGCATGCGTCATTAGCCCTCTACATGAACTGCTTATAAAACAGTCTCACCGTGTGGGTGTGTGAATTAATCACAGTTCAGCTAAATGAGATCAACTTTGAACATATGTATGGACACATTAACACGTTCTGAGTCACTCCTTACAGCTTCATTAAAACACTTTTCTCTTTTTGAGGCGTCGGGGTTTATTCCTGAGTGAGAGACGTTAACAGTTTAATCTGCAGCTGATCCAAAGAGGACGTGAGCTGCTCTGTGATGAGAGGACTTGTTGCTCTTTGACGCTCGGCTGAGGGTTCTTAACGGCCTCTGAGAGAGGACGCGGTAAGGGGTAGAGGGCGCAAATCAACAGCGCAAGTTGCTGGGAGAACGTCAGGAAAGTAGCTTCTAGCACAATGTATGTGTATGTGAGCTTCTGCTGAGGAGGAGGAGGAGGAGACGAGCAGAGAAGAAGAAGAGGATGTGTCTTCATGAAAACCTCAGGACACTCACAATGCTGTGCGAAATGAAATGTAAACGCGCGCCCCATGTATGGAGGCTGTAGTCCTCCAAGTGGGTGGCCCAGGTTCAAATCCCATCTGTGACTCCTTTCCCGCATGTCATTCCTCACTCTCTCTCTCCCTGATTTCAGACTAATAATCCAATAAAGACACAAAAAGCCCCACCAAAAAACTTTTAAAAAAACAAAACCTCGGGACATGACAGGATGTGGGAGAGTTTGCCTCCAAATCAAAACAAATGAGGATGAAAATCATGCATCATGCAGATCACACCTGAGCTGGAGTGTCACTAACACAAGGTGGGCTGATGACGCCACTTCCACCCTGAATGAATCAGACGAAGGAGGAACAAATATGGGCCTACTGAGCAGGAGGTCCTAACAGGATACAGCATGGAGAGAAGGGGCCGTCTACTGTTAGACTGTGGAGACACTTTGCAATTCAGAAGCTCCCAAATGAACGGGTTTGACGGCTGTACCCAACGACCATCACATCCTATCTGAATATATCCTATGAAATGTCAATGTAAGAGAGAGAGCGAGGGAGAGAGAGAGAGAAGAGAGAGAAGAGAGAGAGAGGAGAGAGAGAGAGAGAGAGAGAGGAGAGAGAGAGAGAGAGGAGAGAGAGAGGAGAGAGAGAGAGAGGAGAGAGAGAGATAGGAGAGAGAGAGGGAGAGAGAGAGAGGGAGAGGGAGAGAGAGAGAGAAGAGAGAGAGAGGGAGAGAGAGAGGGAGAGAGAGAGAAGAGAGAGAGCAAGAGAGAGAGAGAGAGAGAGAAGAGAGAGAGAGAGAGAGAGAGACGAGAGGGAGAGAGAGAGAGAGAGGGAGAGAGAGAGAGAAGAGAGAGAAGAGAGAGAGAGAGGGAGAGAGAGAGAAGAGAGAGAGGAGAGAGAGAGGGAGAGAGAGAGAGAAGAGAGAAGAGAGAGAAGAGAGAGAGAGAGAGAGAAAAGAGAGAGGAGAGAGAGAGAGAAGAGAGAGAGGAGAGAGAGAGAGAGGGAGAGGGAGAGAGAGAGATGACATATTTCCTGATGAGTTGGTGAACTGGTTGTTGCATAAAATGCAAACTGGGAGGAGTAATATTCTTTTTTTTAAATGGAGATATAGGGCAGTGGACAGAGCCAGAAATCAGGGAGAAAGACACACACACACACACACACACACACACACACACACACACACACACACACACACAGAGGGCTAGAAACAGTCTTCACACAGCTGCAGAGTCGTGTGCATTAATGCAGAGTTTATCTCAAAGTCGATGAACATGAAACAAAGTAAAGAGGAATCAGAGACAAGAAACAGAAACAGGAGAAGAAGAATCAAAAACTCCAGAGATGATACCCGTGTGCTGCCGTCTTTAAACACACTTGTGACGAAGCTTTCTGAACGACAGGTCCCAAAATTAAAGATAATAAACAAGTATTTTTAAACCACAGACTTGAGGAGTCTGCGTGTTTTTTATCCTCTCTGATTCCTGGAGTCGGTAAACGAGACATCAAGCATTCAGAAGCATTTTGATTGTGCTGGATTTCATCAGACGTCGACGAGGCTCCTCTTGATTTCACTTTGAATGTGAGCATCTGATGTTTTCTGATCCCGTATTCACTTTACATTTTTGGCTGTTGGTTTGACACCGGGGACTCGGAGTGATCAGAACAGCCTCATGGCGTGTTGGTAAACCTTTAAAAAAATCAAGCGGTGACCCATTTTAAGGTTCGACTTTCCACAAAGTGCACCCGAACTTTCCCCCTCTTGTCGCTGGATGCTGGACTGACTGACGGCACTATCTCAGTGTGAGACATGCAGACCATTCGGCCAGGTGAGGCTTTCTTAGAGATCCATCAAAGCGACTGATTCTGGCGGCGTCTGTGGCTTTAACTGGTTTTCCCAGAACCATCAACGTCCCTGGGATTACTCGGCATTGTTCAAAATTGGAAGTACGAGGAATAAATGATGTGCATCAAAACGCATTTCTTTCTTGCTATTAAATGCCAAACTTTCACATTTGTAGAGTAGGGGTCGGTGTCCACAGATGGCGTTTTTTCTTTTTTCGCTGGCAGCACCCGTTTTCAACTCAAAACCAATGTCGCTCAGCGTTTTCAAACATCACTGCCCTGAGCACCGACCTCTCACTGCGCTCTCAGGTGACACAAGTTCAGCTTTTAGGAACAGCGCCACGCTTGTCAATGCCACTTATTCCTCACCGACCAATCAAAATCAAGAAGGGGCGGGACTTAGGATATCAGCTGTGTCAACAACAACGGCGGAGGAGACGCTAGTCGGCCTCGTCTTTTGGAGGGAACAGTTTCCAGGTGTAGAGCTGCTGCTCGATCGTCTTTCATGTTTTCTTAGTGTTAAAACACACCAAGGGACATTACCGAGGGAGGCAGAGGTTAAAGTCTTTATATGCGATTTTTCACACTTAAATATAATAGAAATCAAGTATATCCTCTGAAAATAACTCTGTGAGTCATGACTGTCTGCAATGGGTGTAACACCCGAGTCCCACTGTCTGTGATGTTTTCCGAATTTTCCGAGTCCTATCTTCACTTTGTTGACATCGCCAGGACGGCCGGCCGGCTCATCCCCTCGCGTATAAAAGTTGTTTAATTGAGGGACTAGAGAAAAGAAGAATAACATACTGTACTCACTGCTCACGCTTATTTCGGGTAAATTTACATGCAGTGTGAAGATACGAGCATAATAAAGATCGCTAGCATTAGCTTGCTAACACAACAATGCAGCGCGAGTTGTTTTGGTTTCATGCTGGTGCTCAAGGGCGACATCTGATGGATCAAAAAATCGCATATAAAGCCTTTAACTTTGGTAACCTAGCAACAATGAACACTAATGAGAAGCGCTCTGAAACAGAGGTTATGGGTTGTGGGCCCTAGATCCTGTAAACCTTGCTCATTGGTCCCCCAAAACTATCCAATAGATCCCTCTGTTTTCACCTTTCCAGCTTCACCCCTCCTCCTTTAACTGTCTCTTTATATGCAGAGCAGAAAGTACAAAAATCCCATTAGACACCTTAGCGATCCTTTTCCTCAGCCAATAAAGGTTAAACCTCCGTGCAGTCATTAGATCCGGCCTGTGGAAAACCAGCGCGCCGCGTTACTCTGATAAAGTCAAACTCACCTCCTTCATCAACTGGTGAACCTGAAAGAAAAGATCCTTACACCCAGCAAACAAAAGGCCTGATTATTCTTTCAAAGCTTCAATGTTCACTAATCGTTCTCTTCCCTCCGGCTCCCATCAAGCTCTCCCACTCCTCTCCTCGCCTTTTGTTCTCCTCCCCCGACCTCAGCGGCCGTGTCGAGCAGTCGGCTCGCTCAAACAGGCAGGACTGTTCTCTAAGTACTAAATTACAATGTAGAGGCGATGAAGTGACACGCTGCATGACACCTTTCAGGATGTTTCCTGGGGTAGATTCAGCCAGGAAACAATTAGAGACTGAAGTCAAACTCTCGCTCGGTGAAATTCCCGACTGTGGCATCAAAGTTAAAGAGATGTAATGACTCAAACTAATCGCCTTGTTATAAGCGTGCAGGGAGAACTTTTAAGGGGACATATTATGAACAATCTACTTGTACAGTGTTTCTGAACATATGTTTGGGTAACCTGAGTGTCTACCGACCCACAAAATGTGAAATAAACCCATCCAGTCCTTTGTTTGTGGTCTGCATAAGTCTTACAACACAGAGAAAAATGCTCCGTTTTTAATGTGCTCTCCTTGTGATGTCACAGAGGGATTCTACTAAAAAAAAATCCCCTCCCCTCCCCTGGTATCTCCACCCATGGACTCCACCCCCAGACTAGAACAAAACTTTTCCACAGGTCGGCCATTTTTATTCTCGCTACAGAGGAGTGATGTCTACGGGGAAAATTCAGGGGGGGGGGGGGGGGGGGGGCATTGCATTTAAAGAGACACACACACCAAAACAGAGCGTTCTGAGAGAGCTGGTTTATACAGGGTCACAAACCTCCTCTGGTGCTTGATTCATGTTATATTTTGACCAAAGCACAGCACAGATGTTTAATTTAGGAAATTTGAAAAGGTGGAAGAAGGGGATAATATGTCCTCTTTAAAGGGTCGGATTGGAGGGTGAAGAAGAAGTGGTATCTGACCATGATTTTTTTTTTACTTTTTGTGTTTTCTTCGCTCAAATTCAATTGGAAGTGAATCTCAAGGAGGGTTATTGCCATCCTGAGCATGTAGGAACATTAAAAAGGAAAGAATTAGGTATGTCAACAATTTTTATTTAACATTACCCTCTCCAAATCCACAGGATATTTAAAAAGTGTGGAGTGCGCTGGTGGTGCAGTGGTTAGTGTGCGGCCCAGATTCGAATCCCACCTGTGGCTCCTTTCCCTACTCTCTCTCTCTCTCTCTATCTGATTTCTCACTCTATCCACTGTCATATCTCTCCATTAAAGGCAGAAAAAGCCCCCCCCAAAAAAAGGGCGTCTTGTGTTTGTCCTTTATTACCGCTGTCATACAGGAAGTGAAGATTCTTTCGACCAATCAACAGACTGCAGTGAGTCTAGCTCCAACCTTTAGGGTAGGATCGGTACACTTGGCACCCCAGCAGAAGGGTACCTAAAAAGTAGGACTTTAACTGACCTAAAGTTTGGAATAAAGTCTTTAGACATTTTGTTTTTATTCCACATGTTCAGTGACACACTGAGCAAAGACTTTCTGCAGAGCCACCGCAAGAGATGAATGCACGCAGCGTCGGCTGTAAGGAAACATTTGTAGTGTTGATGAGTCAAGTCGGAGGGGAGAGTAGCTCTGCACTGCATCACTGCAAAAAAACGAGACGATTAGTCACAGACACACACACACACACACACACACACACACACACACACACACACACACACACACTCAGGTTCCAGTACTGGTTATTTTTCAAAGAGAGGAACGGAGCAGTGAGAGAGACGCTGGGAATAGGAAATGAGATCACAGAGGAATGATAACGTGAGGAAGAGGAGAGGTGGAGCGAGGGAGGGAGGGATGAGGGCAAAAATAAAAAATAAAAAACAGAAAAAGGAGGACAAATTATAGCAGCGAACTGCAGAGCAAACACTTTCTCTCCTCCGGTCTCTCTTAATTCTTCTGGGCTGGGTAAACTAACGCACATTCGGAAAAATTATCCCCGAGAATGCTTCTGAAGGTTCCCTCTCTGCTTCTCTCTGAGTGATGCACGAGTACATTAGAGGGGAAGAGCACACACACAAACACACACACACACACACACACACACACACACACACACACACACACACACACACACACACACACGCTGTGAGCATACACAAAGGAAGATGAAAAAAAACCAGGTCATGTTCTGGAAATTTTCATCTTTCCCAACAGAATAAAACATGGCACAGAGGGGGAGGGAGGGAATCATAGAGGGTCGTGGGGTGTTGGAAGTTGCAGCCGAGCAGATTTGAGTCATAAATACTTGAACGTGTTTATTTTTTTGTGCAGGTTTTTTTGAAATGATCGACCAGAGACGACTCGTCGGTGCTGTGTGGAAAACTGCAGGAGAAGCGAGTAGAAGTCACAAGAAAAGACAGAACAACTGTAAAAATAGAAACTTCTGAAGCCAGATGAAAAACTCTTTGGATGCTAATTAATGTCTGCAGGGTGGAATAATCAAAATGCTTCTCAATTCACAACCATACTTGTCGGGAAATGTGCTGATTCAGCGGATGTATTGCAGCATGTTTGTTGAGCAGCTCCATGTGCATGATGAAGTTTGTCTTCTTTTCAGAGGAACACGTGCTAGCCCCCCTTCCCACCCAGGGAACTTTTGCAGTCCTACTCCCCGTCAGGATCATTCAGATCTGAAGACCCATAGCTTCCCACACACACAGAAGCCCGAAATACACACACACAAACACACACACACATGCACAATTAGGATCCTGTGGACATGCATTAATAGAGAGATGTCAAAGTGAGGGGGCTGCACATGAAAAAGTGCCCAAGCTGTTGGGGGTCTGTTGCCTTTTTCAAGGGAACCTGCAGAGTACTCGGGAAGTTACCTGGCACCTCTCCAACAAACAACTTTGTTCTGCACCGGGACTTGAACCTGCAACCCTCCGGTTCCCAACCCAAGTCCCTACAGACCAGAAGAGACTGAGGTTTTTCAGCTATTGCTCCAAAACTCTGGAAGGAGCTGCCCCCCCCCCCCCCCTGAAAAAACTGCTTTTCTTTTATGAAATGTACGCTATAAAAAAAGCTGGATTGGATAAAGAAGAACCATAGTCTGTAAATATTAATGGACGAAGCCTGAGTGACATCAACCGTCTGTTCCTGCAGGGGGCGCTGGAGTCCCATCGATGGCGGTCTCCATGCTGGAAATGCTGTCTCAGTCTAACTTTCAGTCAACCTAACGACAGGCTGAGAGCTGGAGCTGAGGCGGGTTTTAAACCTCCTGACAAACCGTTACACCGCGTCCACCTGTCAATCATTTCAGCTACACACCTTATTGTGAATAACTCTTATCCTTCATCAAATCAAAACATGATGAGTCATCAAAACATTCACCCCCCCGTACAGTGTGTGTCGATCGAGACATGAGCTAATCAGACCTGTTTTTTTTTTTTTAACCAGGCTGTAAACATGTTAATCTCTGCTGTAAAAACAGGCTTTTTAGAATGTGTGTGTATGTGACTTCCTGTGCTTCTGCAGCCAGCCTCTAGTGGACACTCAAGGAACTGCAGGATTTTACACTTCAGCATCGGCTTCTGTTTTTTAACTCCGGGGTTGGCGCCTGGTTACTGCAGGAGGCTTTGGAGTCCCAGCAATGGCGGTCTCCTCCTTAATAAAGCATGGGGGTTACTGACATCGAAGAGGAAAAGCCACATAGTGTCCTCTGCTGGTAACAAACAGTATTGCAATACCTATTTCATCAAATTCATTTATTTTGTCCTTTTTTTAAAACATTGATAAATATCGTTATCCCGACACACTTCAACACTTAAGTTTGACTTTCTGTAATAAACATGCAGATGTCTCCTGCTCTAACACAACTACACACTAACCCTGCTGCACACATGTAACACACCTGAGCCGTGCGTTGCCATGGGTAACAGCGACGATGTCGGCGGTATACAGAGGAAATTAAATAGGTCACGGGTGTAGCAGAGGGGTGTGTGCAGCAGAGATAGTGTTAAGCTGTCTGTCACACACTGCACAAAAGTCACAAGCTCACACACACACACACACACACATACATACACACATACACACATACACATAGCACACACACGCACACACGCAAACTCAGAGGATACCTAAAGAGTGAGTCATGTATTCTTGATGCAGCTGGATGGATTTAGTCTAATTAGTGGGAAAGCTAAGTGTCATAAATGCCATAAGCCATGAATCAGCACAGTGTGATGTCTGTCAGATACGCACAAGTGTGTGTGCATGTGAGTGTGTGTGTGTGTGTGTGTGTGTGTGTGCAATCTTTAAATGTTAATGAAACACTTTTCTGAGTTTTTCAAAAACCTCCCACAGGTTTGACTCAGATTTTAAAGGTTTGGGAAAAACAATACGATCGAGCTGCGTGAACGACAGTCATCATGACACTTTAAACTGAAACCAAGAATTATCATGCCTCCTTGAACTCTGGGTAATTGATCGGAAATGAAACACCAAAGCATGAAAATATTCTGCAGTGTGCACCAGATATGCTCTGTACCGAGTACACTTGCATATGTCCATAGTCTTACAACAGGGGGCAGTATGCACATTAGTTGGTTTGCAAATCCGACAAGCAGCAGAAAGAAGAAGTAACCATGGCAACCACTCGCAGACTGAGTCCATCCTGCTAACTGTGGATGTTTTTTGTTATTTCTGAGACGCCAAAAACGACCCTCTTTCCTACGTCCACATCTACTGTGCAGCTCAGAGGATGAAACGGGCCGTGCTGAAGCGTCAGGAGCTGTTTGGAATGACGTCATATTGCGGTCCACTTCCTGGTTTGAGCACGGCTGCGTTCACATCTCCCGCGGACCGTACTTGAGTACACATGAATCCTGCCTGAGACCACCTCTTCAAGCAGTCTCTGGCACAGTACCTGAGTACAGTGTTCACTGATCAAATGAACCGGACTTTGAGGTTCAAGCGTACTTGGATCAGGACCCGGGTCTCTAATGTGAAACTTTTACTTTACTTTACCTTTACTCAGCTGGTTCTCCTCTTTTCATTTGGCTGAAATGTTCCCAAAGGGGCAAAGGGTTTAGGTACCATTGTTTCCGTCTGAACAGGAGGCGAGCTGAGGTGACTCGTGTGGTCGTGACGGTTGCCTCCGTTATACAAAGCTGGCTTGTTTATACCGCGTTAATTCATTTTTTGGGGGTAACCACGACGACCTTAGTTCCTGTTTGCAAATCTAAATATGTTAAAACAATCTAAGTACCCCCAAAAGACAGTAACGATGTGCACACAGCGAGCTGGATTTATTTACAGCGCGCGCTGTCGGTATTTGACTGGCGGCGAGTTGTTTCCACACACGAGATATTCCAGGAGATGCCTCGCTGCCAGCTCCGAAGCTCCTAAATCCAAAATTCATCAGCTCAAGGCTACACACAGTTTCTACCATTTCTGCAGGATTAACATGTAGAGTTCATTGCCAACTCTTCTCCCTCGCTGTGGTTTCTCTTTTTGTCACAGTATTTACAGCTCCCCTCTGCTCGTCTCTCCATCAGAGTGTAATCGTGTTTGGAGCTATCTCATAAAATCAGATTTAGATAAAACAGAGAAGCCGGTCCCGCCTTTTATGAGAGAGTCATATTATTTGCGATCAGTCATTTTGAAAGAATAAGCTGACACATAGTTTGAAGATGCAATAATACCTGAAAAATATCTGACAATTTAAAAGGTGGGAACAAAAGAAGATGCCATTACCAAAGTTTTCTGCCGGTCATGTTGATACTTTTCTTATTGCAAAGATCCCCATAAAAAACATCGACACACAGCTCCAGCTCCAATAAGTTATAAAGTCTCTTCCAAGAGTTTTAAAGGTCCAATCAGTGAGATGTGTATTGAGTGAGATGACAAAGTGACCTTACTATAGAGCATACTAAACATGCTATGTTGAAGTGCTGGCTTCTCTGACAACAATGCAGCAGCCAGTATGTCCTCCTTCTAACTTTAGATTCTGGTCCTGAATGCTCTGGATTTGTTTGGACCAGAGAAGGTAGGCGGTTTTAAGACACCCCCCCACACGGCCGTTTTGGACGCCCCACGTTTGCCAGATATGAGAGCAGTTATCAGGTCAACAGGTGTTGCAGCGATGGAAGCGGGTAAGAGAACTGGTTCAGATAGAAGTGATTGTACCCGACCTAAAAAGCCTCTGCATGTTTCTAATAAGCTCCACGAGCAGAAACGTGCTCAAACTAGGATCAATATTGGAGATGCTTTTGAAAAATGGAGAGAGGTTAGAACGCAGAAAGGTTTACAGACCGATGCAGAGCTGGCTAAACACTGAAGCTTCAGTGTCCACCACATGACAACCTGTGTGAGCATCGACTCTAGAGAGGAGGGGGGGGGGGGGGGGGGGGGGAGACAGCTCTCTACAAGGTTTAGGATTTAGACTGCAGTACCCATTTTAAACACTAGGGGTCAGAGTTACATTCTCCGATCATGTGGAATCTGAGGGTTAGTGACATATCTTGAATGTGGGAAATCTGCAGCAGCAACGACCTCTGCGTGTTTAAAGTTAAAGACTGATGACCTTTATCTTCAACATGTGTCCAGATGTGATGTTTGTGCACAGCCACACTGTTGCACCACACCGACATCTCCACCAAAATAACCCTCACAAAGAGACAGAAAACAGAAAACGTCCTCTCGTTTGTGACTCCTCTCAGGATTTAATGAAAAAAACATGAATCCTTTTGTTTTTGATGAGCAGCTGTGTCGCCACAGAACCAAACAGAAAAAAAAGAAACGCACAAAAAGTGTCGCAGCACGACCACGGATTCATGTTTTCTCCTCTTGCACGCTCACACGCTCGCAGTCTGCAGGTCATTGTGTTAATTAATTAGCCTGTACAACAAAGCAGCATGGAGCTAATTACAAAGCCTGCCACCTCCTGAAAGTCTCCCAGATATCAGTGTTTCCTCAGGACGCATTCAGCCGCTATCACTGCATACACAGACACACACACTTACACAACACATACGCTCCGTGGTGGCCTCTGAGATGATGGTGCACATAAATCTTTACAGTCTATGCTTGTGTTCTTGTCTCAGAGAGTGAGAACACCTGTTGGGTTAAAATCCAGCTGTTTTTGCATGGTGGATTGACATTTTTGAACGTGCAATTTCACTTTTATTCTCATGCATTTTCAAACTAATGTTTTCATGTTTTCAAACTTGTAGCCAATCTAAAGAGCTTCTCAAAGCTGGTGATGTCATCGTTGATGTCATATAGCGGTCCACTTCCTTGTCAGACAGGAAAAAAGCAAAATAAAACACTCACTGCAAGTCTGGTGAAGCGTCGCAGATAAAGAAAATGATTAAATCACTTGGAAGATCACAAAGAAAAAAAACAACAAAACTCTTTCCCCAAAGCTAAATTTAACTTATGATGCCCGGTGTTTGTGGCGTTAGGACGTTATCATGCTGATATCGAGCTGTCTGAGCGCCATTGCAGGTTGTGATTCATATTTATTTACCTTTATGAACGTGTTTACATATTTTTTTAATCCTGCTGTCTCTTCCCTCCTCCGTCCCTTTCTCCCTAAGTGTTGTCTGCAGTTTGTCACAATCTCTCACTTTCCGTCTCTCTCTTGCTCGTTCTCTCCCTCGCTCTCCTCACTGCTTTGAGGAATCTCCAGCTGGCTCTGCGATCGACCCCCCCCTCCACCCCGTGGCGATCCCCTTAATAAGCCGTGTGCTCCTCTCGCTGTCCTGTGGTGATGATGATCACACACCGGGTCTTGGCTCGCGCCTCAGCTCCCTTGAGATGCTCCATCACACACGCCCACCACTCACACTGACACCGCCACCGCATACACAAGCACAGAAAATCCACTCGCCATCCCTCGCTCTGGCCTCGTCTCGTCAGTCTGCGATGATTCAGCTTAACTGCAGAGCTGTTGCTTCACTTGGCTCCGGCTCGGCCTCCTGCTGTGTGGTGATTACTCTGCCCGCGGGGGGAGTGACTCCAGGATTCCTGCGGGTCCAAGAATCTTCAAAGTATCGTCCGATTTAAAGATGTGAAGGTCAGAGAAGAGAAATGTTGAGAATGTGATATTTATACGACCGACTGAATACTTAAAATAAAGTTGCAATGATGAGTTTCCCCAAGTCGGACTGTGTCCATTTGAGAATATTTAACCCTTAAGAGAAACCTTCAAGAATCAGAGAGTAATTACAAGTTCAAGACGCTCCAGTTACCCAGCTCATGGTGAAACCAGAGAAATGTTTTCCCGCCTGGATTTGAGATATTCTACAGTCAGCAGAAGTGAGTAATGTCAGACAGTCCTACATTCATCAGTTTAACATGGCCGCCATTTTCCTGGGTGTCTAATGTAGTCAACAGCTCTGAAGTTAAACTTAATCATCGCAGGTCAGACTGACGAGACGAGACCGGGTCGCTACTCCAAGTGACCTTAAACTTTCAAAATAAAATAAAAAATGTCAGCTGGGAGTCCGACGTCCGACACCTTTAAACGAAAACGAATCCACTGAAAACTGAATCGCTGTTTGTTTTCATTTCAAATAAAGATCCACGTTCAAAATCGACTGAAACGCTGTAGTACCCATGCCAAGCCAGTAGTTGGCGGTGTGACTTTGTGATGAAACATAAAGCACATGCGCACGCACTCTTCCTTCTGCAGAGCGTTGAGGCGTCAAAATGGCTTTCCCCAAACATCCACCAGACAAGCTTCGGTACGGCGCCGTGCTCTCTCGCCCGTCGACACCCACAGGCTGCGTTTTCAGAGCGCACCGCCGGACGGCTGGAGCCGCCAGATCAAGGAGTTGGGTCATTGATCCCAACCGGAGAAGTTCAGAATCAGAATCAGAATCAGAATCGGGTTTTATTGCCAAGTACATTTACACATACAAGGAATTTGACTTGGTGTATTGGTGCTAAACAATTAACAAGGGAATAAAGCAGAACTAGCAACTTAAATAATACAGTTTAAGAAGATATTACAATATATAGAAATAGAATTTAAAAATGTAAAATATAAAATGTAAAAAATAAATAATAAAAAATAAAAAACACAAAATGTACAAAAGGTGCAATGTAGGAGCTGTGCAGTGGACTATGAGAAAAAAATCTTAGTGTGTGTAACTACTCACAGAGTGCATGTAAGGAAGATACACTTTTAAAGTCCAGTGGGCGTTAATGTAGCTCATAAAGAACAGTTCAGCATTCACATTACTTTGATGTTTTACTGACTGTGGGGCTGATGAGAGTCTGGGTTATGTGAGAGGAGGGGGTGGGGCAGGGACATTGTTCATCAAGTTAAAGAAGAGTGGACTTGCTTGGATTTGTCTCTGTAAGTCATGCAAGTCGACTTCGTCCCAAACAGAACTCAGGAGAGCGCCATCGTTGTTGTAGTCCAAGTTAATCGTGCATGGCTGCTGACACACAGCGTAATGCGCATGTGCAAACAGCTGCACAGCGTCATGCAACAAAAGGTTACTGTTAGGGGCTGAAATCATTGTCCTGTTAACAGGACCTCAGTGTGAGATGCAGCAATCTAAAACACAAGGTCGCACTGCAGAGGTTAAAAGATAAAAGACACTTGGCTATCATGTCACAGCCATCTGATAATCCACTTCAAGAAGATCTCTCCCTCTCAGTGTCCTCGTCTTCGTGCAGCTGCAGAGACACACCGACGTCGCAGATCTTGACGCTGTCACAGACGCCTTCGATGGTGACACTACAGAACGTTATGTCAGCGTGCAGCAGCTTCTTTTCACATGTGGAGAGACTGAAGGCTTCAAGATACATGAAGAGAAACAGACGTCACTCCTTCCTCTCTCTTCTGTTTGTAGGTCATTGAGAGACAGCTGCCTCCTTTACTCCTTTGATCCATCTTGAGCCACGCTGAAGGCCCGTTACCCAACAACGTTTAGGTGAGGAGGAGAGGGAGGCGTGTACAATGATGACTGTGGGGACGACACAGTCCGATGGTGGAGGCAGGGCGTCGGGCGGTTTCGACTATTCAGAACTATGACCTTATCTGTGTGTATTACCTGTCACCTGTGATTGTGTAATTCGGCGGGTACTCCTTTGTGTCTGCTGCTCCGCGCTGCGCCCTGAGAACGCAGCCTGTGGGTGTTGACGGACGGAAGGGGGAGGTTCTGGGTTAGAAGTTAACCTATCCGTCTAAACTCTCGAAATAAAGCTCACCGAAATGTTTACATCACATGATTTCTGGGTTTGCAACAATTCCCCCCACCCAAGGGTAACAATGTGAAAAGGTCAGATTAGGAATGTTAAAGAGCCCACATTCTGCCCCTTTTGGGGTTTGTATATTTAATCTATGTACCTACTTTTGTACCTTCACAATAGCTAAAGTTTGAAAAAAGTGTCTGTTTTCATGTACTGCTCCTCCTTGCTACCTCTACGCTCTGAGTCCGTCAGCTACACTCTGTTGAGCCCCCACTGTTAGACCCCACGTGGGCCAAGTCTGCTCTGATTGGTCTGCCGATCCGCTCTGTTGTTATTGGTCAGTTGCTCAGCACGCTTCTCGGAAATTTCAACATGAGCTGCAGGGCTTGCCACAACGAGCCAATGGACTTAGATCAGTGATCTCACACTGACAATGACACCGCACTTACAAATTTTTATCGAGGGGGGCTAGAACCGAGCGTTACATGCGGCTAATGCTACAGCTAACAGGAGGACGTAGGAGAAGCCGCGTTTCCGCGGACTTTGAATTTTTGCACATAGATGTGCCTAAACATGCACAGGACACATGGAAAACATACTGAAGAGCATATAAAACCAGAAAAAGCATAACATGGGACCTTTAAGGCACAACAACGACAAAGTTTGTTTATGTTTGTTCAACGTCCAGTCATCAAAGTCAAACCCCGGACACATTCACACTCTCTTCCTTAAATCTATCAATCGGTCAGTGCCTGGAAACACAGACACCTCTCACCTCGCACTCTGAATACCTTCAGTCCTATCGTAGTGATGACATCATTATAACTCTTCTCATTATTTTTCCATTTCAGGAGCGCTCCATTCATATCTTCCTCTGAGCCGCCCTCTCTGTGTGTCTGCAGCAGTGTTCTACACTCATCCCGTGAATTTATGTCTCTATGTAATGTCACTTTAATGTGAAATACTTGCCGTCATTACACTGAAGCAGATCATGACTCTACTGAATGATGTCATTCATCACTCTGAGCTCAGCCGAGCTGCACACCGACACCAGCCTCCACCTGCAGAACTCTTCAGGTCCGTATCATGATCTGAATAAAACATGGCTCAGATTGAAGTCTCTTGTTTTCTGTTTATTGCTGATTCCTGATTGTTTTATTTCTGTGAGAGTGACAAGTGCATGCAAAGTTTAACACTGTGTCTATTTCTGGTTTACTTGTGTCTCTCTCTGCATCACTTCTTCAGGTAATCAAGCGTCTGTTTGGAGTACTCATCACTCCAAAAACACGCTCAATCCCGAGGAACCTACAAGACATGCCAGCAGGTGTCAGGTGCTGAATGAATGATCCATCCATCCAGTTTCTTCCTTGAGTTCGTCAACCCAGACTTCCCTCTCCCCAGCAATGTTTTCCAGCTCCTCCTCCTGGGGGATCTCGCGGTCTTCACAGGCCAGACGGGATATATAATCCCTCCAGTGAACTCTGGGTCTACCACAGGGTCTCCTTCCAGCTGGGCGTGCCTGGAAAACCTCCAAAGGGAGGCGACCAGGAAGCACCCTAATCCTAACCCTAAACCCTGGGTGCGAGGTGCGAAGGAGTAACGGCTTTACTCCGAGCTCGCCCCTGAATGTCTGAGCCCCTCACCTTCTCTTTTAAGCTCAGACGCCCTTTTCTCGTCCGCTCGTATCCTGAATGAATGATCTCTTCTTTTTAATCATGTTCAGATTCTGACTTAAAGATGAGTGCATTGCAGAGCAGGTCTTCTAAGAAGCGGGGCTGGGATGGGTTTTCATTTTTTTTCTCACCAATATGGCAGCACACCCTAGTGGTTAAATACGGAACTGCACATTTTGTTTGAGTGTGTGAGTGTACTTATTGTTGCACTTTTAAAGCCCAACACCTCATTTGTTTTTTTATCAATACTTCCTGCACTAAACTATACGGCCAAGAAATGTCGGACCATTTTGTCACACGTCCTCGTAATGACCTGACAACACTCCCCTATTTTTAACCCTTTCTTCAGCTGCACTCCTGATCTGCGATTTCTCCCAATTACTTCACACTGCTACCAGTCAAATGGGAGTTATTCGGCTTCTTTGTAGGATATGAGTCATAAGACCTGGACACCCAACTGGAACCCGGGGTAAGCAATCTCAAAACCACGCTACCCAGCATGCTTCACTCCTCACTGCAGCTGCTCGACCCGTCTGATTTGCTCCACTTGTCTGAAAAAAAGAATCCAAAGAAGAAAAAGTACACCTCCCAATTTCACTCAACTCGGTGCGGGACAATGTAAGCCTTGTAGTTAGGGTTAGGGCTAGCCCCTTTGTCATTGGCTGGAGGAAACACACCAGCTCTGCCCAGAAACGTCCTGAGTCAACCAGAACAAATGAGACCAGTAAAATCCAGTCAGAGGACAGAGTCTCTGCAGACACAGTCACGGAGAAGTTTGTATTTTATTTTGTAGGAAGAAGCTGCTGACTCCATCTTTAAAGGAAAAGTTTGGAATATATCTTCCCATCACTCTCGGCAAAAAAGCAAACAAAAATAATCCCAGAGATGTCAAACTTTTCCTCCGAAAAGCTCAAAGTGCTTCACATTAGAAAACACAACGATGACTGCTATTTAAAGCAGCGTGTGAGGATGGAGATCAGAAGCAGTCTGGTCGAGACAAAAACATAAAACAGTCTGAAAAGAATGACTTCACTTCCAGAATAGGCGGTATAGCACAATTACAGAACAGACAGAATCATTCCCCTAAACTTTTTTACTAAGCTTTCTCAACAATGATACAAGTAAGTGAGTTTTAAATGTTTCCTGACACTTTACAAGTTCCAAGGTGCAAGCAGTGGTCAAAAGTCTCCCTGGCTTTTTCTGCATAATACAACTTATTACGACTGTCTCACAAATTAAATATGGTGTCTTTCTGTTGATACACAAAACAAGAGGGAGAGGCGTTCGGTCTGCAAACAGAGATGATGAAAAAGAATTATAATCGAGCAGGGCGAGGAAGGTGGAGACGTGTGGAGAATGATGTAATCAAAAAATATGACAAATGTTTTTTGTAGGAAAGAGACAGAGAGGCAGCGACATCTCTCTGTGGTTTTTCCCATGATCAAAAAGTCTACAGGTCCCTCACCGTGAAACCTAGACAGGTTAGAGCGCAGAAAGGTTTCAATACCGATGCAGAGCTGGCTAAACGCTGAAGCTGCGTGGGGTTTTCTGAAACAACTTTACCGACAAACAAGGTGCATGGAGAGTAAAAGGCTTGAAGAGGTCAAAAAGCTCGAGCAACACTTGTAGTAGGAAGATCATGGACGACCCCGATGGACGCCACAAGTTGAAACGCCATTGGTCTAATAGCTAATTACAAGTGTTGCTGGAGCTTCTAAACACTGAAGCTTCCTTGTGCGCGACTCTATAGAGAAGGGGGCGGGGGGAGACGGCTCTCTCCAATGTTTTGAATTTGGACTGCAGTGCCCATTTTAACCACTAGGTGTCAGAGCTACATATTGCTGCTTCAAAATTCATAACAGAAGTCAGCACTGGGATTCAGGGATTTTTGAGGAATTGGCATAAATGATCTGATTCTGGTGGAACCCTGAAGAGCTGGCTAAACACTGAAGCTTCTGCGTCCATGACATGGCAACCTGCGTGAAAACAGCTTGTAGGTGAAGTTTGCGGCCTTCTGATTGTTTGTTTCCTCCTGTACTGAGTTTGGACGTCAGAGGTAGAAAATATTCAGAGCAGTCAGAATAAATATAAACGGAAGTAGGGCAATCTCCTCCTTCCTGCTTTCATTTTTTTTGCATGTTTCCTGTCTCTCCCTTTTTCTCTCTCTCTCCCTCTGTAACCGTCCTTTCTCATTCATTCAACATCTCCTGTCTTCCCCGTCCTCCCTTCCTCCTTTAATTCACACCTAATCTCATCTTTGTGTCATCTGAATCCTTGTCCCTCTGTTTCTTTCCCTCTAACACTCCCCTGTCTCGCTCTGCTTCCTCTTCCTCTTCCCTCTTTCATGTCTTTATCTAATTGCATCCTCTCTCTTGACGTCCCTCCTTTCCCTCCTCCTCCTCGTCTTCCTCCTATGTCACTTCTATTCCTCTCACTAGCTGCATTACCCGTTTTCAAATATGATGTGAAGGTGGCGCCCTCTGGTGGCGCTTTCTCTTGCTGAACCACCTCTCAATACAACGGCAAAAACAAAAATATGAATACAGCAGGAAGGAGACCAGTCAGACTAAGACGCTCTGTTTTCTTCTTCTTCTCCCCAGGGGGCGTCATTTTCCTGTGACCCAATTCCCAGAGGGAGTCCCAGAATAAACAAAGAAAAATAACCAAGTAAAGCCTCGGCTGGCAGACGCAAACATTTTCTTTATATCCCTCTGAGCTCTCACTTACAAAATCTCTCACACGGAAAACACTAAGACGGAAAATGACACTGGGACGTGATCTGATGTTGGATTTTTAACGAGAGAAGACCCTAAGGTTTCACTGTCATCGGTATAATCCATCTAAATGCATTATTTTGAGTCCACGTGCATTCAGCAGCTTCCTTTAGGATGAAAACCACACGCCTCAATCTAATATTTTGTCATACGTCCAGCTGTCTTCTGGCTTGAAAAGGGGCGGGACATCAGATGAGGGAAAAGCCCAGAATCCTTTGCTTGATCCGGGATATTTTTTTAAACTCGGACTTCCCATTCTGCTGTCCCTGTTCGGCTGATTTTTTAAAGATTTAAGCGACAGCAACAATGAAAAAGCTTTGATACATAGTTGCACGGTGCAGTGAGGAGGGTTTATTCAGACTCTTTACTTTAACCCGTAACACTCCTCATATTTGTTCTTTTAAGGTCACATAACATGTAAAATTCACTTCACCATGTTCCTCTAACTCTAATATGTGTCTCTAGTCTGTCTTCAAACCCCCCAATGATGAGAAAAGTCCATCCTCTCCGTATTCTGCCTGCTCTACTTTTCAGAAAATGTGTGCTCAAACAGGCCGTTTGGAGATTTTCCCTTCATGACATCACAAAGGGCAGTAACCCCTCCCCCAGGTGGGTGACACTCCCACAGCTAGGTGTTTGTTCTGCCCTCTGAGTCTGCCTTCTCACCGTAAACAATAGGATATGGAGCGAGAAAGCCCGAGTACACCCGAGCCCTTCCAGAGAGGGGGCGTGGTCAGACACAGCTCATTTACATATTTAAAGATACAGACACAGAAACAGCTTGTTCTGAGCAGGGCTGAAATAGAGGGGTTTATAGGCATGATCAAATACAGGATCAGAGTGGATTTAGATCAAGAAACTTCACACACATGTTTTGAGGAGCTCTGAGACTTATTTAAACTGAAGAGGAGGAGAATATGTGACCTTTAACAGAGGATGCAGATAGAAATCAAAGGGTTAGACAAATATTCTCTGAACGCTCCCGTCCAAGCAGCGGCTATAAGCGCTGTTCCCTCCCTCTCTAGTCAATGCTCGAGAGCGTCCAAATATGAAAATAGAGGGGTACCTTGGGCGTCTGAACTAGCTGCTGTTTTTGCCAAGTTGACGCTGAGAACAGGCTGGTGATGTAAATGTGAACTTTTGTGAGGGGAAGGATCTTGCATGAACGGTTGAGGTTATTGGTAAATATCTCTTTAAGCATATTAAAGTTTGGGTTATAAAGGGTTGCAAACGTTTCATGAAGAAAATCTAAAGCTGTCCGGTGATTAAAGATGGTAACAGTGATGATGCACACATGTACTTCATACAAAAGAACCTGAGCTCCCAGGGGTCTGACGGAGAGCCTGGCAACCATTTCTCCCTCCACCTGAGACCAGAACACACATCTGTTTACAGCAGCCGTCACTAATGGACCAGAGCTACTAAAAAACACAAACATGCATACACACACACAGTTGCCATGAGTACAGAGGCAAATATTGGCAGCAGTAGGCCGACAGAGACATTAGAAACACAAACACAGCAGCGCTTTGAGATGATTGCATGTGTTGCTCTCTCACTCACATGACGCAGACACAGACGTCCATGTGATCAGGCAAACCCAAATGTTGTCTTCAACAATGGCGGTTACTCAACGCTCATTGTGATTTTATGATTTGACACTATTATGATCTCAGTCACTGTCCTTGCACTTTGCTCACATGGTCATCCTGAGCTATATTAGCAAATCCATGGAGAGAGAAAGAAGAGGCTGTTGGCGGTGAATTTGTTACATCTTTGAGCAAGGGCGCCCATAAGGGGGGGGGATGGGGGGTAGCTTTCTGGGGTCCGGCTGCACAGGGGGGACCGCAGAGGTTAGCAAAAACATTGTCCATTGACTCCATTGTTGCATTTTCATTTTCTCCGTTGTTGTTTCAGGAAATTGAAGCCTGTTTCCAAATGTTAACGTTCAAATGGTGTGAGCCTGTGTTTGTGATGAACTGCAAGCCCTGTGATTGGACCACTGGATAGCAGTGTATTTCCTGCATTTACAACATTCCCAGTATCACCGCTGTTGTTCTGAATTCTGCAAAAGGAAGGACACTACAAGCCACTGACATTAACCGTTGCTTCGTATTTATCAGCTCAAACCACGGGAACTCCTTCATCTCTTCACTCCAGCTTTCCGACGGTGCTGCTCCATGGAGCGGGGCGTGCCACCCAAAGCACACCCAGGTATCTGGTGGAGGTTCTGGGTAAGTACCCAGGTGCCGCTTGGCTGCAGAAACATGGGGTTAAAAAGGGGGTCTATTGGTGCAGCAGCTGCCCGACTGTCCCTAAGATTGTGGGAAGTGGTGAGTGTGATGGGACCTAGTGACCCATCTCCTCCTATGCCTACTGTGTTACCTGAGAGAGAGAGAGACCAGTTATAATGTTTAGCCTCAAATAAAACGGCTCAAATCCTGAGCTTCACTGCGTCCATTTGAGTCAATTATATTCAGTTCATAAACCCAAAAAGTATCCAATCTCAGTCTCAATCAGGTCTTTCCACAGAGATTGTAATAAGATGTATTTAAACAAAACACTCATCCAAAAGTATGTAAAAAAAAAAAAAAAAACATTTACAGCAAACACTGAAAATATGGAGCCACAGATGGCGAGAGGATTCAGACAATATGGTCCGTCTGATCTCAAGTGTTACATCCAAACACAGTCTCTGATACTCCAATGATGTTAAAACAAGCTCACTAGCACTTAAGGACAAATCTTTTGGCAGGAGAAATGTGGGAAAACAGACTGTGGAGCTGCTCAAACTCGTTATCAGCTGACAGAGACAGAAATCCAACATACTCATCGCCAAGTTGCTAATCTTTCAAACGGCTCATCGTGCGTTTTTGACCCCTCAAACTCCAAGTCAGACAACGACGGAGCAGAAATGTGATACATATGACGAAGTCAATAACACACACTTTAAAGAGGACATATTATCCCCCTTTTCTAC
>NC_083618.1:23741390-23891390 GCF_963584025.1 Labrus mixtus | reverse complement strand
TTTTTCTGCTTCCACTCTCTCTTCATCTGCTCCTGAACACACTGCAGCCCTGGACAGTCTGGATCGGTGATAGTAACAGGCAACACAAACATTTAAATAATGCAACAGACACACTGTAACAGTCTGGCATTCAGATGCAGGGCTGACCTTTGCATTTCTAAACTAAAAAAAACTTGAAAATAGAGAGACAGCCTCTGTCTACATTGAGCAGCCCGACTCATGATGGCAAACATGAATATGTCCAGGCTGCTCCTCGTATTACACCTGTGACATATGGAGATGATTGACAGCTGTGTTACATACCTCATGACATGTATACAGAGCTGTGATTGGTCCACATGTGCAACACAAATGCAGTCTGCTGACTTTTAGCACAAGTCACTAAATCTTATAATACTGGTGACTATAAAACATTTGACTCTGCACCATAACAGTGTTAAAAAACAAAGAAGAAGGCAAAGGTACAAGACAAGGAACTACACATCCCACAATGCATTGCGAGTTAAATATAACTTAAGTTGTTGTTATCGTGTTTATACTTTTAATACACTCGTTTGTGTTGCTGCAGCATAACAAGGTCATTTGTACTTTTGGTGCTAACTAACCAGCTCGCCTGCTAGCAAAACTATCTGTTAGCATCTGTGCAAAGGGGTGGAACACATTGCCATGGTAACAGCGAGCTCCACCAACCAGACACTCTATGATCGTGGGTGGTGTAGTTCTTTGCCCCCATACCGTGTTTTTCTTAAGACGAGCTTGTGTCTCCTACAGGAGCATAAACCAATCGTTTCACACTCAGGTAGCTCGTGGTCAGTCGACCTGTGATGGTCAAAACCGTAATGGAGAAAAAGAAACATGATTTTTACTTCCAGAACCTCACTGTTGAGCACTATTTCAAATGTTCAAACCCATCCTCTCATTCAGTGAGGAATCCATGCGTCCATCTCCTCCCAGCGTCTTCACAGTAATTCTTTATAAACCAGGATTAGCCACTCATCCCTGTCCCGTCTGCAGCCGGGCCAAAACGCTGCAGCAAGGCCGCTGACTGGGTCCAGTCAGAGGGAGTGTATATCTGCCTTGTCCTAGCATCCCTTCTCTGGCTACCAGTACGCTTCAGAACCGATTTTAAGGTTGAGCTGTTTGTTTTTAAAGCCCTGAATGGCTCTGCTCCCCGTGTACATTATGACCTCCTTAGCCCTCAAACTTCATCTACATCTAGGCCCCTCAGATCGTCAGACGTGGTCCTCATGGCGGTCTCTCGACCACGTCCCAAGCTTAAAGGTGATCGTGCTTTTGCAGCTAAAGCCTCTAAACTGTGAACCAGCCTTCCCCCGCTCCATCAGGTCTGCATCCTTTGTTGACTCTTTTACATCCCGCCTTAAAAAGTGTATTTTTATATGTGAGCGTTTGACTCCTCTGGTCCTGATCAGGCCGGTTCCCCCAGGTTTCCTTTGTTGTAAAATCCTGTATGTTGTTCCTAATAAAATAAATGAATGTGACTTGACTTCTTTATCTAAAACTTGAAGGAATCCAGAAACAATCTTCCCACTCCGGTTCTCCCTGAACCTCTGAGAGAGTCAGCCTGACAGTGACCACAGCTGGGACAGACGTTAAACATCTGACATTAATTATTCACTGTAGCTTTTTAACATCGGCGTGCGGATATCCTGATGAGATCCAACGCAAACTGTAACACCGTCCGTCTTCCAAACGCATGCAGGCATCACGGAGGCGGCAGAGCGAGCGGCTCATCGCTCAGCGTATCCATAATTAATGACACAATCTGCACGTCTCCATCGCCGCTCCGTCTCTCTCAGGAGGAGGGACGCTGACTCGTTCATCCAACAGCAGCGAGGATGACGAGGGGCTCTGAGAAATTTTTTTTAGATGAAGTTATGAAGAGATAAATTTATTATCAATAAACAACACAGAACTGAAAAATAAGTCGTGAAGCTCGTATAAGTATTCTTCTTCAGGTAGGATGACGGTTTAATTTCATTTTTAGATCCTTGTGATAATCATTTTTCCCCCCTCACACCGCCACATGCTTGTTACCATGGCGATCTACTATGGTAAGCCAGAGTTAAGGCTGAAGTTAACCCGGTAATAAAAAAAAACAGATCCAGATCAGAGGAGAACTACAAGATCACAGGAGAACTACAAGATCATGGGAGAACTACAAGATCACAGGAGAACTACAAGATCACAGGAGAACTACAAGATCACAGGAGAACTACAAGATCACAAGAGAACTACAAGATCACAGGATAACTACAAGATCACAGGATAACTATAAGATTACAGGATAACTACGAGATCACAGGAGAACTACAAGATCACAGGAGAACTACAAGATCACAAGAGAACTACAAGATCACAAGAGAACTACAAAATCACAGGAGAACTACAAGATCACAGGAGAACTACAAGATCACAGGAGAACTACAAGATCACATGGGAACTACAAGATCACAGGATAACTACAAGATCACAGGAGAACTACAAGATCACAGGAGAACTACAAGATCACAGGAGAACTACATGATCACAGGAGAACTACAAGATCACAGGAGAACTACAAGATCACAGGAGAACTACATGATCACAGGAGAACTACAAGATCACAGGAGAACTACAAGATCACAGGAGAACTACAAGATCAGAGGAGAACTACAAGATCACAGGAGAACTACAAGATCACAGGAGAACTACAAGATCACAGGAGAACTACAAAATCACACAGGAATAAAGAGAAAAACGTACAAACAACATGTCTCTCTGTCTTTCTGAGGATGATTTGTTGCTCATTCTGTTTTGACGTCATGTTGATAAAGTGATGGAATATACGATCAGGAGTCTGTATGTTGTGTTTTATTTTGAAATTGACCGGATGCTCTGTGTGTTTCCTGGTCTGACTTCCTGTCCAGGTCGTTGTATTCTGTCCATCTTGACGCCTGCACTGGCAGCATATTTGAAATAGAGCAGAGCGTAGTGGCGCTGCTGGCACGCTCCAGAAACGTGGGAGTAAATGTGTGAGAGGGTGACAGGCAGAGGTGCTTTAAATTGCTTTTCCCGCTCGTTGTACTTTCATAATTGTAATTAAACGATATCAAAGAGTGTCCTCTCAGAAATGTGAAACACGGCGACGTCCTCGGCGAGGATCATAAACTCCAAATTATTTACTAACCAATTAGCAACAAACTGCCAGAGCTGTGAGCAGAACAGAATTATAGTTGTGTTGACTTCACTTTCATTAGTAGGTTTATGCTTTTTTTTTTGGTTTTTTTTTACGGTTTTGCATTTTAAATGAGGAGGTTTTTTCTTTAGCTCCAAGCTTTCTTCTCTCATTTATTTTCATTCTTGGTTTTTCGCTGCCTGGAGGATTATTTGTCGAGAGGACGGGGGAATAATCCTGCAGCTGACCACTCTGTCTTTTACTCATGGCTTCTTGAATTTGAATTGGTTTTGCATTTCATTGTTTGCTATTTTTCCCATCAAGCTTGCAGACTTTTAATCATCCTTCCTTCCACTCCTGCACCTGACTCTGTCTTTCATTTTGTGATTTGTGACTTTCACGGCTCAGCTCTGTCTTTCATTTCTTCCTCTCTCTCTCTCTCTCTCTCTCGTGTGATGATGATGATGAATGACACGTCCCTCAGGATGTAAGGGATTCCTTTTTGATCCCTCCTCTCCATGCATACATTGTCTCATCACGGCGGTTAATTCTGCAGCCGTATTGAGGGTGCTGTGTGTTTGGTGGTTTTGCATTTCAAATAGGCTAACCTTAGCGATTTCTCTCTCCACTTTTCTCTCTCTCTGTGTCTCTGGGTGCGCTGATCAAAGGCTTATTTCCCTGGGATACATTTGTCATATTCGCTCTCCTTCTACCACGCGGACACAAGATAATGTTGGCAATTTGTGAAGCCTGTTATTCAGAGGTTCACTGTTTCATGAGGCTCGAACGAGGAAGAGCCATGTGGGAGAAGGTCTCCTCGCTTTGCTAGAATCAGTGGCTCCCCTGGACGAGGAGTAATCTTTAACCTAAAGTTCCTAAAGTTGTGATCTAGACCCCCGATGGTGGAACGAACTACCAAACTCGATCTGCAGAGTCTCTCTGCTCCTTTAAGAAAAAGCTAAAGACCCAGCTCTTTCTGAATACCCTACGACCTACATGATGAAGATGACGATGGTCTCAATATTATTGATGATGATGATGGTTTTGTTTGATAACGATGACTTATAAGATGGTTTCTATACTGATTAGAGCTCTCAAGAACTGCCGTCAATGTGTGCTTTGTGATCACTTCCTGTCAGCACCTGTGTGTCCAATCAGACTCAAAGCTGATCGTTTGCTCTTACTGACATTGTTCCCTTTCTTCTAGATCCTTGCTCGTGTTGTACTTACTCTCTGATGTACGTCTCTCTGGATAAAAGCGTCTGCTAAGTGAATTGTAGACATAGTTTTCATTTTCAGTATTGTGTGCTGCAAACTCAGAGTCCAGTCTTTTTTCAGTTGCATGAGAAGACACCAGCCAGCAGCCAATGGATCTTTGAGAAGCAGCAGAAGCAGTGTGCTGTTTGCCCCGGTGTCTGCCAAGTCGTAAGCTAGCAGAGACTAATGATGAACCATAAAGGAAAAGAAACCCAACTAATCTTAAATACTGAGCATCCCATAATCAGGGCCGTCTCATGTTCAGGTATGTAAACGCGTTCTGCCTCTTTGAATGAGGAAGGGGAACTGCAGACTCAAAACGACAAGCTAGCAATGTTTGGTGAGTATACCAGCGTCAAAACAACCAAACCGCCATCACGGGACCAGAAAGAAATATATAAAAAAGTCGGGAGCTTGAATGGAAGTCCTTTCTCTGGTGTCGACCCATTCCCCTCCCCCGACCTCCACCCCACCAAATTGTTGACTGTTACAATCTACCTACCACCTACGCTAGACAATTTAACTTGAGGACTCCGTCAAGTCCTGAATCCAGAGGGGTACCTTGTACCTACAGCTTCATGTTCACTGACCACGCTGCAGCGAAACCTCTGCAGGGGTCTGCAGGGAGACCAGAGGGTAGGATTTGGGTTAACAAACCTTCTTTTGTCTGCGTCACAATGTGTGTGTGTGTGTGTGTGTGTGTGTGTGTGTGTGTGTGTGTGTGATAAGACCTTGTTTCCTGAATCCTATCCAGGGGGATACAGGAGGAGTTTATCCTCTACTGCAGAGTGCACACACATACACCTCTCTCTCTCTCTCTCCTCCTTTGCTTTGTCTTACTTACTTTCTGTCTTCGTTCTCTTCCCAAAACTTGAACTTTCCTCTCTCTCTCGCCCTCTCTCTCTCCTCTCTCTCGCCCTCTCTCCTTTCACTCTCTCCTCTCTCTCTCTCGCCCTCTCTCTCTCGCCCTCTCTCCTTTCACTCTCTCTCTCGCCCTCTCTCTCCTCTCTCTCTCGCCCTCTCTCTCTCTCTCTCTCTCTCCCTCTGTCTCTCCCTCTCTTTCTCTCTTCCTCTCTCTCTCCTTTCTCTCTCACAAACAGACATTAAAACTCTCTGCATTGTTCTTTTTATTCATGACTTTTCTGCATCACTCCATCTTTCTTTCTCTCTCCTGCTCAATTCACTCAATATCTCTCTCTCACACACACACATACAGAGAGAGAGAAAGAGAGAGAGAAAGCGGTAGCTTGGCAGGAATGAATACCGCAGTACCAGGGTGCAAGTCCAACACATGAGTGCGCACACACACACACACACACACACACACACACACACACTCTGAGCCTGGCAGGACCACTGCAGCGCTGGGTGCAGTGTAGGAGGCAAGGCAACGTTATGATTACCTGAAGGTGATTCTGCTATTTCACCCTCCAACAGCCGGCAGGGGGATGGCAGCAGCCGAGAACGCCTCAACGCCAAACCCCCAACGGCCTCCTGCACGTCGCCTCTGACACACACATTCATGTCTACATGACAAACAGTGGAGCACCGTTCACGTACTAAAAGTGAGGAGGGGTTGTAGTCATGTTTAGAAACAAACTTAAAGAACTACAAATCTTGTGTTTGGACATCCGTGAACTTCCACGAGTCATGATATCCTCTATGGTTGTTGCACCTTTCAACGCCCCGGTAACAAAGAGCATCGGTGGCGGTCTCCATGCTGGAAATGCTGTCTCAGTCTAACTTTCAGTCAACCTAACGACAGGCTGAGAGCTGGAGCTGAGGCGGGTTTTAAGCCTCCTGACAAACCGTTACACCGCGCCCACCTGTCAATCAGGTCAGCTACACGCCTTATTGTGAATAACTCTTATCCTTCATCAAATCAAAACATGATGAGTCATCAAAACATTCACCCCCCCCCCCCCCCCCCCCGTACAGTGTGTGCCGATCGAGACATGAGCTAATCAGACCTATTTGTTTTTTGAACCAGGCTGTAAACATGTTCATCTCTGCTGTAAAAACAGACTTTTTAGAATGGGTGTGTATGTGACTTCCTGTGCTTCTGCAGCCAGCCTCTAGTGGACACTCTTTACTAGTTTACTATGTAAATTCCCGTCGTGAAAACTGTAACAGATGATTCAAGTTACACACTAGATTGTCTGATTGGCCCCCCTAAACGATCAGGTGGACGTGGTCCGATTCAAAGCTTGACGCAATCAATACACACCGCCAGTGTTTGGTGTCAATATGATTATTTTACTGCTCCTGATCCAGTCGGAGCCTCCTCCCGATCAGGACTGGTAAATATGAAACACGTCTGATATTTAGCATTCCATGTCGGACTTCCTCTGATGGAAATAGGCAGCAGCCTATGAGACAATGACAACTCAGCTCGCACTGCAAATTGTATAAAAGCCGCACATAATCCGTCTTCTCAGCCAGGAATTGATCCATATTGTTTTTCTCGTTTTCTGTTTTTCGCTACAAAACGCAAAGCTGGTTTGCCAGCTGAAGACGTTGATCAACCTACATATTTGTTTTTCTTCTAAATCTTCAAGTTTCAGATCTCGTGTCTGTGGAATCAAACAGCAGGTGTGTGGTCTCCTGATCCGGCCGTGTCGTCTAGAGTGTGCGTTCAGAGGACTGTAACGTTAAAAACCTGTTGAAACTGTCCTCATGTCTGTGGTCTCCCACGTTGTTAAAAACAGTTATCATCAGAAAATCGTTTTGTGTGTCGCCGGACTAACAGAGCTGCGAAACATAAGAGACCAAAAAACACAGAAAGGAGTGAGAGAATAGAAAATAAATTGGCATCAGTGGACAAACAAGCATAATGTATTCACAGCCAAATCTGCTCGACATGAACTCAATTTTTAATAAATATTATCATACGTGAGCGTGACTACTTTGACTCATCGGTGTGTCTGAAATCAACTCTGTGCTTCACTCTTGATTCCAACTCGTTGGACCTGTGCTGCAGGCCAGGGAGCCAGCGGAGGTCACGGTGGACTGTTTGATGTTGCCGCCTGTTTTCAGCTGCTTTCTCTCTGAATGCTCTCTGCGGTGGATTGTCAGAGCCAGACTGAGGCTTTGCCGGAGCTAATCCCTGTTTTTAAAGCTATTCCAGACGGCATGATTACATCCTGCGGAGCTGACAGGGAGAGTGAATGCGGGGTGTGAAAATGTATTCAGGGAGAATATCAAAAGCCTCTGAAATTCAATAAACCGTGTTCCATAAAATCAAGCTAAGTGTGTTTCCAGTATTGGGCCATGCAGCCAGAACTACCTTTGAATATGAAATGCTAACTTTTATAATAATATGTCTGTTGTGGCAGAGCCTCGTGGTGAAGACATTGCAGTTCAACTACAAAAAGTACAAGTTCTGCTGCTGCTTTTCATCGTCTGTTGACTATAATGTCAGTCTTCATATGCTTTATATTTCTGTAATCTGGCAAACTGGAGTTTAAAAGACCAACCACTAAGATGTGTAGTGAGTGAGATGATGAAGTGACCTTACTATATGATCAGACATTAAGGAAACATGCTATGTTGAAGTGCTGGCTTCTCTGACAACAATGCAGCAGCCAGTATGTCCTCCTTCTAACTTTAGATTCTGGTCCTGAATGCTCTGGATTTGTTTGGACCAGAGAAGGTAGGCGGTTTTAAGACACCCCCCCACACGGCCGTTTTGGACGCCGCTTGGTTTGCCAGATATGAGAGCAGTTATCAGGTCAAACCAACAGGTGTTGCAGCGATGGAAGTGGGCAAGAGAACTGGTTCAGATAGAAGTGATTGTACCCGACATAAAAAGCCTCTGCATGTTTCTAATAAGCTCCACGAGCAGAAACGTGCTCAAACTAGGATCAATATTTGAGATGCTTTTGAAAAATGGAGAGAGGTTAGAACACAGAAAGGTTTACAGACCGATGCAGAGCTGGATAAACACTGAAGCTTCAGTGTCCACCACATGGCAACCTGCGTGAGCATCGACTCTAGAGAGGAGGGGGAGTCAGCTCTCTACAATGTTTCGAATCTGGACTGCAGTACCCGTTTTAAACACTAGGGGTAAGAGTTACATATTGCTCCTTTAACCATCAGTGCACAGGGCTTTGAAATTCTACTAACATGTTTGTGTCACAGACAGTTATCGCTACTGATGTTGATATGTGCTCTCGTCAAAGTGAAGTTTCGCATTTGTGTGTTGACGTCTCTGTGTGTGTCAATATCAGTGTCAGTATGTGTGTGTGTGTGTGTGTGTGTGTGTGTGTGTGTGTGTGTGTGTGTATGTGTGTGTGTCCTGCTGGCTGTATGCCAGAGCCGCCTTGGCAAAGTAAAGATGCTAACAGAGACAGGCAGGCTGCCATCTCCCTCAGCTGCTTGGCTATCACACAAACACACACACGCTCACAGATCGACACCCACGGACACAGAAACACACATTCCAGACAATCACATCAGTTTTCGTTCTCACACACACACACACACACGGCAGAATGCTCGCATCAGCAAGAAGAAAATGTACAACGACAGAAAGAAAAGGGGGAAATCTCTGCTGACTCTTTAGAACTGAAATGATGTTTTTATCAGAAGAGTGAAAGTGATCGTAGTGAAGATACAGAAAATAACGTCAAGAAGAGGAAGAAGTAAAACAGGACAGAAAACAAGGCAGAGAGCTCCCATCATCACGGACGTCAGATTTGTTTCTTTTTTTTTTTAAGTAATCTTGATCCAGATTCACTGACAGGATCCAGTCAAATAAACCTTTAAAGAACTCACCAAACTGTAATCATTCACTTTTCTGTTTTCTTGTTAACACTAATTTCTCTGCAGGTTTTACAGGATCGACAATGTTAGCTTAACCCTCATTCATCACTATGGACATTTTTGTCCATTTGGTCAAATCTTACCTCTTCATCTGGCCAGCATTTTGTCTGTGTTAGTGCATATGGCACCATTTTTTGTAAGAAAGACTTTCTCTTGACAAAGTTTGGAATGCACATTTTAATTTTTTTTTAATAGATCAATAGAACACTGGGAAACAAATGTACTACCCTCTTAAGTCACTAAGGACAAAAATGTAGACTTACAAAGAACTGCTATAAAAATAGAATCATGTAATCAAACTGGCATTGAAAGGGTTGAATTTCTGATAATTATTCAATATTTGATAGTTTTGAGCAGGGCTGAAGTTGTTTAAGAGATTTATGCAAAAAAAGAGTAGAAAAAATTATTAATCTATTCTATTTTTATAGCAGTTTTTTTTAAATTGGACATTTTTGCCCTCCAATGTCCAAACAGGGAACTACATTTTAAATCTGATGCTACACACAAACTAACAATGCATCAAAGTCAATATTTTGGATAATCATTGACATATACAAGACTGATTTGAAAAAAATCCCCCAGCCACCAAATATTTGTTATATGGAAAATAACTAATGTTTGTGTTTTTTCTTAAATAACAACAGTGACATCAAGTAATCAAACTGGCATTTAAAGGGTTAAATTCCTAGTTTTGAGCAGGGCTTAAGTTGTTTAAGAGATGTATGCAGAAAAAAGTAGAAAAAAATATCAATCTGTTCTATTTTCATAGCAGTTTTTTGGCATTGACATTTTTGTCCTTAGTGACTTAAGAGGTTAGTAAATTAAAGTGATGCCTGAGGGTTAAAAAAAGTTAAAATCAAACAAAAGAAGAGACTTGTCGGTCTCTCAGGGATGGAAGGAGGGACTGTCAGAGTATGTTCTCACCGGAGGCGGAGGTTTTAGTGAACAAAAGGTTGCGACACAAATGCTGCCGCATCCTCGGCACAAAGTCAGACACGTTCCCTGTGCGTGTTGCCAAACTTAGAAAAGGATGAAGATAAATGTGAGTTCTCATCACATGTGTGGAAGTGAAATGGAAGGGGCAGGCAGTTTGTGTTACAGAGAAGAAGAAGAAGAAGAAATGGAGTGTCTGAAGGAGGGAAATCGGCAATCAATGTAATCCCCTCGTGGTCGCATCGATACGGGACACCAGCGAGAGGCGAGAGTCAGCGGCTCATTTTTGTCGCCCTCCCTCCCGTCACGTCGTCCTTTTTCCTGCCTGAGTTACTGCGGAATAATAGCTCAAAGACTATTGATGCAGAGCAGAGCTGTGGTGAGATTACTGTTATTAAAGGAGAATTACAAGCTAAGCGTCCTTCGCTCTGCTTCGAGGAACACACGAGCATGCACGAGCACGAGCTCTCCAACGTTCAGATTACAAACTCAGACGAGAAAAAACGCTTCAGGTCTGCAGAAAGTGTGTCACTACGTCTTTATATTCTATTTTTTTTTTTTATTGTGATAAGGTGAACAAGTACAAAACAAAAATGTGCACATAGACATGACAATCAAAGCAACGGTAAATAAAGAAAAACAGGCAAAACAGAAATAAACAAAACAAAATATTTTAAAATAATATTTTTTTAAATACATTAGCAAAGACAAATACAATTAGTGTAATGCAGTGTAATGCATTAAAGTGAGTGGGAAGTAGCATGAAAAATAAACAGAAACAAAATTGAAGATAATTGAGAGGAAAAGAAAAGAAAAAAAACATTTTTTATTTATTTTTATATTCTGAGGAGGAAGTGTCCTCTTCAATGAACCTTTAGCTCGACTTAACGCCTGTGTCTGTTTCCTGTCCACGTCTAAACAAGAGGAGAAGGTTGTCAAGGTAACAGAATTTCAAACTCACATACGATACTAGGTCTAATGGAGTTTGGTAGGCTGTTCCACCACCGGGGGGGCGACAGAGGAGAAGAGTCTACCTGAATCGGCAACCTGCGGTGTTGAAAAATGAAGCCAATGCGGAAGTTCAAAATCCTGCAGTTCCTCGGGTCACTTTTAAGCCCCCTAGGCTGGACGTAAAAAAAAAAGCAGCAACCTCCAGTGTTGATGTGCAAAATCCTGCAGTTCCCTGAGTGTCCACTAGAGGCTGGCTGCAGAAGCACAAGAAGTCACATACACACCCATTCTAAAAAGCCTGTTTTTACATGCAGAACATGTTTACAGCCTGGTTCAAAAAAACAAATAGGTCTGATTAGCTCATGTCTCGATCGACACACACTGTACGGGGGGGTGAATGTTTTGATGACTCATCAGTTTTGATTTGATGAAGGATAAGAGTTATTCATAATAAGGCGAGTAGCTGACCTGATTGACAGGTGGGCGCGGTGTAACGGTTTGTCAGGAGGCTTAAAACCCGCCTCAGCTCCAGCTCTCAGTCTGTCGTTAGGTTGACTGAAAGTTAGACTGAGACAGCATTTCCAGCATGGAGACCGCCATCGATGGGACTCCAGCGCCCCCTGCAGGAACAGACGGGTGACGTCACTCAGGCTTCAAACATTCATATTTACAGTCTATGGTCTAGTTAGCGTCTTAGGGCGAGCAGCAGAGTTTTAAATTTGACTGGAGCAGTGAAGGGAGATGAACAGTGGAGTGACATGTGCTGTTCTTTATATTATTATTTACATACATTTCATTGATTTTATGCTTATTCTAAAGTCGTTATATTTGTAATTTTTTAGCTCTTCATAAAGTTTCAGTGCCAACTTTCATAAAAGTGGAGTTGATTAGATTTATCCTCCTGAATTTGAAAACTCATTTTGTAACCTTGTAGAAAAAACAATGACTGGATTGGCTTGTCCACTATATTACACTGACACATTTATCAGATCTAATTAGAAGTCTTGGAGCCAATCAGCGATCAGCTCAGGGGCGGACAGATCTGACGTTTTTCACTTTAGACAGTCAAACATCGGAGTCGTTTGAAGCGAAGTTCAGATTTCTTTACATTTAATTAATACTCAGAAAAGAGCAAATATCATCCTAACACAAAGTGTCACCTTATCTTTATAATGTGACGACTACTCTGTGGACATCTCAGGACGACCTGACGTTCATCCAGACAAAGAAAAAAAGAGCGTTAACGCCTCGATGTCATCATCAGAAATATTCATCACGTCCTCCCCAGCAGCTAGGGAAGGAAGAGCTCCGATTCCGTACCTTAGTTGGCCCCGAGAAATGGAATATCTGTTGGTGAATCATCATGCATGCAATTTTTATGCCCCTATATTAGAGAGCGAGAGAGCGAGAGAGAGAGTGGGGAATGACATGCCACAGGTCAGACTCAAACTGCTAGGCTAACGGCGCCCCAGTGTCACAATTGTGTGAGTGCTCCGTTCTCAGGCACGGGACACTTCCTCGGCCCTCGCTCGGTTGAAAGAAGTGTTCTTCGGCACGGTACAGCTGCTCATGCACGAGCACAAGCACAAGAAGATCATTTTCACACCGCTGGCGCTCACCACTCGTATTATAGGTATCTTACTAAGCGAGAATAATGTCTGATAAAAAGTTTGAAAATGCAGCTGGCGTTGTCAGCCCTTGGTCTTTTTTTTTTCCAATACTTTATTGCAGGCTGTTTTACTACATTACAAGTTGTCATATTTCATCACATATTTTGTTCATCCTGGCACATTTTTATATATAATTATAATATTTGTTTATGATAACATACAAGAATACATACAACATGAAATAAAATAAAATTAATAAAAATCTGAAGAAAGGGTACAAAGAGTAAAAAGATAATTAAATTAAGATTTAGAAGAAAAAAAAATAATACTAATACTAATAATAAGAAAAATAATACTAATAATAATAATAAAATGTAAATTAAATTAAATTAAATTAAGAGAGTAGCGAAGGAACAAACCCCCCCTCCCCCTGCTCCATTCTATTTACGGTTTTATTATTTATTTTATTAACCCTTGGTCTTTTAGTGGAAAAAGAAAAGAAGAGGCGGAGGAGACAAATAAGGAGAAACCACACTAATGGGTGAAAGCATGGATACTACAGCGGCATGCTCAAGGGGCTTTGCTGAACCTGAGTCGAGAGCTGGAGAGAAATGAAACCTCTGAACAGCCAATCAGAGAGAGTCCTCTCACCGACGCCAATTCAACATCTCAAATCGGCCAAAAAAAAAGCCGACGGGTAGCGACGGAGCTGGACGCACCGCAAAAAATAGGGCGATGGCCACTTACCGATGGTTCAACTAGGACCAACGGCTGACGACCTCCTTGGTGAGTCAGGGCCTTAGGGGCTCATTCGTCCAACGGGCCCGAGGTAGTCAGTCATCCCTCCCACACTAAACTACGCCCATGCCCAGGACCATCACCCAAAGCGGACATTTGAGATCTCAAGACTAAGGTCACTGACAAACCTGCTGGTTTTTACACCTTCAGAATAAGAGGGGGGCTGAGAAGACTCTGAAAAGTGTCAGAACTAGAAAACTCCGCAGCCCTCCTCCTCCTTCTCTCTTGATTGTCACATGACAATCACATCCGCCTCGGTCTGAACTTTAACCCCTAACTCACTGCTCGGCGCTCTCTGCAGCTATTTAAATGCTAATCAATTCATTACCGCGGACATCATTATGCTCTGATTGCTGTGAATCACGTCAATCTGAGCAAACATCGAAGGCTCCGAGAGAGAGAGCGAGCGAGAGAGAGAGAGAGAGAGAGAGAGAGACACAGAGAGCGAGAGAGAGAGAGACACACAGAGAGACACACAGAGAGCGAGAGAGAGAGAGAGAGAGAGAGAGCGCGAGAGAGAGACACACAGAGAGAGAGACACAGAGAGAGAGAGAGAGAGATGAGGGGGTGGGCGACACAGGAGAAGAGTAACATTAGTTTTTAAATGAGGTCTGGTGGAATCCTCTTTCTCAATTTCATACTGAAAGTTTTCCTAATCTACCCCCCCCCTCTCTCCCCTCCACATCCTCCCTCCTCCCTCTATTTTTACTGCTTTAATCCAGACTCTCTCTCTCTCTCTCTTCCTGTCTAAGTCAATCACCGTTGTAATGAGAAATGCACACACACACACACACCCTGCAGCACACGGTCTCAGAGGTGTACTCACACACTCCTGATAACCACTCACACACACACCGGAGTCAGGGAGAAATTAGCTCTCTGTTAATTCATTCCTATTGTCTAAATGCATAGTAATGTCCTCGGCTGGGGGGGTGGGGGGGGGGTGTGCGGGGGAGGACTGTGTGGAGGGTGAGACTTCAAAACCAACTTCACTGAGCAGCCATACAGGAACAAACCGTGCACTACAGCTCCCGCTTAATTATTATGCTAATTGAGGCGCCAGCGGGGGATCGGAGGCGTGATGTAATGCTCAGACATAAATATATAAACGCACTTTCACTCTCTTTCAGTCCATTTTGGCTGTATTACTTTGTGTTCTTACAGTTGATTGGATTATTGTTTCCTCCCCCCCCTCCCCCCCTTATTACTACAGCAGGGAGTTGAGACGGGAACGAGATGAAATGTGCTGCGAGCTCATGACTAAAGACGGAAGAAGGTTGTTGTTGGGTTTTTTTATGCCACTATGGACTTGTGTTTTTCTTCATCTGTGCAGCTTTGAATATTTTTCTTATCTACAACGTAACACTCGTTGTAAAATCCGACTTTGTAAATGTGTGATGCATGAGTCCGAGGCCGAGCCCACCTGAGGGTCTCTGACTTCCAATGACTAAATTCTTTCTTAATCATCGACCAGGGATGCACCGATCCAATCCGGGTATCGTTACACCTTACAAAAATATCTCAAAGTATAAAAGAAGCAAAAAGAGGTAAAACAGATTAACCTTGTCATGTCTCTTTTTTTTTTAATTAAGCCTTCATAAGCTGGTTAAAGTCTTTATCAGATGTGCCAGCTTAAGTGGGAAATGAGAAATTGAGACACACCATCTGAGAGACTAAAGATGGACAACTCAACAGTGATGCATGTTTCCCTGAGCGAGTGGCCAGATGTGTTCACAGGTGTTCAAACAGGCAGCGCTCCAAACGGCTCTGCAGTTCATTGACTTCACATTCATCACTTCCCTTCTTCTGTCACCGAACACCAGAGCTCCTTACACTCCCTCCTTCCTGCTGGTACTGTACCTGCATGTTTGATCAAATAAAAGCATACAATCTCTGTTATTCTAATGATCGACAGTATCAACAAGAACCAGAAGCTTCAGATCTTCATCACATTTTTAACTTAAAGAGGACATATCATCCCCCTTCTCCACCTTTTCAAACAGTCCCCTGTGGTCTAAATGAAACATCTGTGCTGTGCTTTGGTCAAAATATAACATGAATCAAGCACCAGAGGAGGTCTGTGACCCTGTATAAACCAGCTCTCTCAGCACGCTCCGTTTTGGTGTGTGTGTCTCTTTAAATGCAATGACTGAAAATTGTCCAACTGCTGAAATCTGAGCAAGAATATCAGAAAAATGTGATTTCATTACATGATTGCTGATTTTAGCTTTTTGTATTGTAGCTTGTTGCTGTCTGTGATGCATAACAACGAACATGCTGAACGTGATGAAGCAATATCCTCTACAGGACAGCTGGTCTATAAGGTGGCATTCCTCAAATCCAAAAAAAACACACACAACATACAGTGAGTTACAAATTCTTTTATTTTTTAAACCCAAAAGCACAATCTATTTTTAAACCTTTAAAGTGATAAATACCTATTTAAATATACCTTCAAAGTCTTTTTAACCATTTCCAAAAAACAGATGAGTGTGAAAAATGAGTAATAACCAAACATTATGAAATAGATTTTTGTTCTTGAATTACTTTTTTAGAGAATCTGTCGGGGACTTGATGACACTGGTGTTGGAGGAGATGTTTCAGGAACCAGAACCATTCATGGAAGAGCTGCAGAAAATACCTGGCTCTCAAAAGAAGGAGTGGTGGCTCGACACATGTCCAGGTGTAGTCAAGGGGCGGGCCGAAGCCAAAATACTGTCCAGTCGGGTCAGGAAACTCGAGGCGTATCCTCAGGATGACACACGACAGGATAACTACTCAGCAGTTGTGTCCCCGAGTATCTCCAGCACCGGCTCACAAAGCTGCGATGAGCTGCCAAGTGTCTGCACAGCCTGTATGGAGACAATATAGTTGGATGTAAAAATGTTACTTCTCATTGTATATTTACACGTATAGTTCTACACATTTAAATGTTTTTTTAACCTAAACTGAGAATAAAGAACTTTCAACAAATGATTTTCTCACTAGTTTACTTTTATTCCTCTGAAATAGTGAAACTGTTTGATTAGAATGAATTTGATTGAAGATGTAAATCATTATTTATAATGTACATACTCTTCTGCAGTTCTCCGTGATGTTCTCCTCTGAAGATGCTGTGGATGTTTTGAAGTGTATATGAGTTTAAACAGTCCTGGATGTTTTTGGTACAAGGAACAGGCAGCTGATTCATTCTCCTGATGAAAGAAGAAGATACTGATTAAAATGAAATAATGTTCAATAAGAAGGAAAATAATGACAGAGGAGGAAACATTATTGCATGAGATATTGATCCAACAAACATGTGATTATCACCTGGGTTTTTGTAGTAAAAGTAACTATAGCAGTCTGTGATGTCATTGATACTTACAATTGCTCATTGAATTTTTAATCACATCAAGGAGGTGATATACAATGCAGAACAAGCTGAGTCGCTGCAATAAACAACGTACAGTACTAATGTAAATACAATAAAAATGTATTTACAGAACACATTTGTGCCCAATAATCATATTGTAATCAAGCCAAACTTTGTGAAGCCACGACTAAGATATATATTTTTAGATTAGAGGAATATGCTGGTAGCTCCAGTCAGTGAAACTGGAAGAGGCTAACGTATTTTTCAACACAATAACAGTGAGAGTTTTTCTGATAAAAAGACTTGATACAAACATAAGCTGTGTGTTACTGTTGCTATGTTCTTGTTGTAAGTTATCATGGTATTCTGCAGCACACGGTGTCTGCTTCGGTAAGCATTTAGCTGCAGCTTCCACACTTAGCCTACACCTAAACAACGCAATGAAGCTACCCGATGAGCATATATTACACACATTACATCTGAAAAGGCTGCAAAATAAATACCTACAACACTGAAACGTCGTGCTCATGCCTTCGTGGCAAAGGTTGTTGTGTTTGTTCCTCCTCTCCGTTGTCAGATTGGTTCAAGTTGAAAACCGGCCATTGCTGTTTGTATACCGGTGTTTTTGCGGTGTAGCTGCATTCCCAATATGGTAAAAGGGGCGTGACATTTCCGAGAACCGTGCTGAGTGACTGACCAATTAGGATAGAGCCGACAGGCCGACCAATAAGATCAGACTTGGCACACGTGGGGACTCTGAACGTGGGCACTTCAGAGCGTTACAGACAGAGTCAGAAGCGAGGAGCGGCAGTACATGAAAACAGACACTTTTTTCAAACTTTAGCTATTGTGAACATACTTTAGTAGGTACATAGATTAAATATACGATCCCCAAAAAGGGCATAATACGACCTCTTTAAATGACTTGGTAGCGATGTGTGAGGATGTTCTCAGCTGGATGTTTAAGTGGACGTTGATCTGGTCATCAGGTCGCCCGTGGTGCTCATGAATGCAGATTGTGCTGCCTGAGAAAAGCGACTATTGGACAGCAAATGTATGAGTTTCCCACACACAGGTCCAATACTGTTGTTGTTGTTTTTCAGCATCAATCAAAGCGGCATCAGGTGCGGGTCACATTGAGGAACGTCAGTCGGGGGAAATAGGATCTAAAGCAAAAGGTGAAATTGAGTGGAGACCGCGCGGCCCTCAGAGGCGTCGGGGGGGGCGGCGGCTTCTTTTGAATTCAGTTAAAGCAGAATCGCATGTCAGCGTCTGGCAGCGCTCGAGCCGCTGCCAATCATCCCCGCCACCGAGCCGAGCGAGGGAAAAGGTGCATCGCCCCGGTGCTTTATGCAAATGAAACGTCTGCGCTGTCAGCGGTGCCAACGGCAATCAACAAACAGAGTGTGTGTTTGTGTGTGTGTGTGTATGTGTGTGTGCGTGTGTGTGCGTGTGTATGTGTGTGTGTGTGTGTGTGTGTGTATGTGTGTGTATGTGTGTGTGCATGTGTGTGCGTGTGTATGTGTGTGTGTGTGTGTGTGTGCGTGAGTATGTGTGTGTGTGTGTGTGTGTGTGTGTGTATGTGTGTGTGCGTGTGTGTGCGTGTGTATGTGTGTGTGTGTGTGTGTGTGTGTATGTGTGTGTATGTGTGTGTGCATGTGTGTGCGTGTGTATGTGTGTGTGTGTGTGTGTGTGCGTGAGTATGTGTGTGTGTGTGTGTGTGTGTGTGTATGTGTGTGTATGTGTGTGCGTGTGTATGCTCTTACTTAAGTCGAAATTGGGGACTTTGACCAGCACACACACCAGTTGTTTGGGGACGCCGTTCCCTTTGGGGACCAAAACCACCGTCCCCAATTAGATTTCTATTCTATTGTATTCAGCACGCCCCAAAATGTGTTTTTTTCTTAAAATCTCCGAAGTCCCTAAAAGTGACTTATTTCAGACTTTCTGTGTGTGTGTGTGCCCCCCACTCCACCCCCCCACCCAATCTGTGTATCCCTCTTCATCGCCCCCTAGTGGATGTGTGTGTAATTGTCTAGGACCCCATAGGCGGTCTGCATTTTGCCTGATAATAAAGATAGATAGATAGATAGAGAAGCAAGTCATGAGCTATAGGTAGCCTGCATTTTGCCTGATAATAAAGATAGATAGATAGATAGAGAAGCAAGTCATGAGTTATAGGTAGCCTGCATTTTGCCTGATAATAAAGATAGATAGATAGATAGAGAAGCAAGTCATGAGTTATAGGTAGCCTGCATTTTGCCTGATAATAAAGATAGATAGATAGATAGATAGAGAAGCAAGTCATGAGCTATAGGTAGCCTGCATTTTGCCTGATAATAAAGATAGATAGATAGAGAAGCAAGTCATGAGCTATAGGTAGCCTGCATTTTGCCTGATAATAAAGATAGATAGAGAAGCAAGTTATGAGCTATAGGTAGCCTGCATTTTGCCTGATAATAAAGATAGATAGATAGATAGATAGATAGATAGATAGATAGATAGATAGATAGATAGAGAAGCAAGTTATGAGCTATAGGTAGCCTGCATTTTGCCTGATAATAAAGATAGATAGATAGATAGATAGATAGATAGATAGATAGATAGATAGATAGATAGATAGATAGAGAAGCAAGTCAAGAGCTATAGGTAGCCTGCAGTTTGCCTGATAATAAAGATAGATAGAAAAGCAAGTCATGAGCTATAGGTAGCCTGCATTTTGCCTGATAATAAAGATAGATAGATAGATAGATAGATAGAGAAGCAAGTCAAGAACTTTAGGTAGCCTGCATTTAGCCTGATAATAAATATAGATAGATAGATAGATAGATATAGACGCAAGTTATGAGCTATAGGTAGCCTGCATTCTGCCTGATAATAAAGATAGATAGATAGATAGATAGATAGATAGATAGATAGATATAGAAGCAAGTTATGAGCTATAGGTAGCCTGCATTTTGCCTGATAATAAAGATATATACATTTATGATATATATATATATATATATATATATATATAGTTATAGTATAATTATAATGGATATTATATAATATATTTGTTTTATTTTGAGTTGTATTACCATGCCTGCATTTCCAAATAATTATATAAATTATGGCCATTTCAGCCCCTTTGTGTCATAGTTTGTACACAACAAAAGTTTACAGTTTTCTACCTCCTGATATCATATTCTTGCATCACATATTTTAAAAATCACAATTTGTATGTATATAATAGGGATACAGGGAAAATCCCTCCTTGGGTTGGCTGTATAAAGAAGGCTATATCCTCATACATAGGTTTTCATGTCAGAAAGGACATTTTGACAACAGTATACCAGTCACTTGTCAAAACAGTTCTCACATTCAACATGGCATCCTGGTACCACTTCCTCACAGTGAAAAACAAGAAAAAAGCAATATAACTAGCACTACAATAGCATGTATGTAACCTTTGCTCATGTTCAGTGTAATTGTGGAGCTACTTTTTACACTGTAAATTAGGAAATTCCTAATCCTTTCACACTTCTGTGTAGCCAATGTTAGCATAATTAGCTAAGTAAATGTACATTCCTATGCATTGCAAGGTATTGGTAGCATGTGGCTACCATTACCATGGTCAGCCTACTTCTCCAAACCCTACTAAGCATTGCAGCTGGTATGCATAAATGGCATTGACAGTAAATCATTCATAAATCGCAGTTAGTTAGTTAGTTGTGTTTTTAAAAGTGCTCACATGGACCAATAGTATTTTATAGAATGGTTTGTTATAGATTTAACAAAAAATGTATGTGAAGCAAAAGAGACTAATTCAATTGACCTCTGTGTTTAAAATTAAGCCAATTGCTTTGATCACTGTCATAATAACTACACTAGATGTACATGAATAGATGCAAATGGTATATGTTTCTTTATATGGCAGATGCAGTTCTCAAGCTTGAAATATGTTTTAGTAATTATATAAGGTACAATGGCTTGTGTTGACTGTTCTGCTGTTGCAGACAGGGTGTCTCTAGAGAGATGTTGCCACTAAGCTACGTTAGATATCACGGCCACTCCAGATAACTTTAGCTGCAGACTAGCATAATCTCAGCAACTGCTGCAGAGTTTGTCCCTGTCCGGCAGCGTGGGAAGGCTCACGAGGGCAAGCTCTGGTTGTGTTGCTCCATAAGCAGTCACCCCATCCGACTACAAACCGGTTTTCAACCTTGCTAACTCTGTTGTTAGTCCTGTTGGCCCACCGCCCACGAGCCTCCTCCAACACTGCAGACAGGGTTAAACAACGTGGAGTGATACTGAAATGTGTAAAGGAATTAGATGTCATTACCATGATATACAGGTATTATAGCACGGCTAACAACCAATCAGATTGCTTGGTATGAGCTATCCACTTTATAATGTTAAATGAAAACCTGTTAATATTCATAGCCTATCTGAGAGAGACAGCAGCTGTACTGACATCCAGAGTGATTATCTATGTGTACTTATCCATCTGCATCAGTAGCGTCTTTGTGTAATTGGACATCGACATTGGAGCTGTCTGTGCTTCTTTGTTAGAGTTAACTGGCCAACTGTCAGCCATTAGTCCACCACCAACATCAAAACACAACACAGAGACTGTTGGCTGTTACCACTATCATATATATACTGTAAGGAGATTCAACAGGTGTATTATAAACTGTGTATTGATAGTTGAGAAGATCGACACAACAGCAGCTTATACAGTTGCATCATAGAGAGCATCTTGACCAGCTGCATCACTGTGTGGTATGGTGAACAGCATCGACATGGACCACAAATGCTTGCAGAGAGTGGTAAAAACTGCTGAGAGGATTGTCAGGGTGCCCCTACCATCTCTGCAGGACATCATCATCAAAGACTCCACCAAACCGCAACACAAGCTTTTCACACGTATGCCCTCTGACAGAAGGTACAAAAGATGCAGGACCTCTAGGCTGAGGGACAGTTTTTATCCTCAGGCCATCAGACTGATCCATAGATCTAATCCACTACCCCTGCCTCAACCCTAACCCACCTCACCATACAGGAAGCTTCACTTTGAATACATTACACAATTCCACAAGTACTGCATAATCACAGACAGACTTTGCACAGATATTAGTTGCTGTTACTGTATATTGTATATTGATATTGTATAGTATATATTGTACACAGACTATTGTGTTCTTCTGATACTTTTCTTTAGCTCTCCAAATATCTTAATTTATTTTATTGTCTTTTGAATGGCATTCAGAATGGAAGGCAAAGTAATAATTTTATTGTACAGGGAAACTTGGTTTTAACTGTGCATATGACAATAAATGCTTTGATTCAAATTGGATTGATTCTGAAAATTGTACACAGTATAATTTAAATAGGTAGCCTGTACATACAGTAGGCTATGTGCTATGTGAAAGCAGGTGCAGGTAAAGTCATCATCATCATTTCATCAATGCACATGTGCATGATAGTAACATATGGGATTAGCATCCAGGTCTCCAATGGGGGAATCATCAGTGATCAGTCAGCAAGAGGAAGATCTGTCATTGAGGAGATAGGACTTACAAGAGCACACTTGCTGTTCCCAACCCACTTTTGCCATCACTATGGACACACAAGCAGGTGTACCTATGTAATATACTGTAGGTTAATTGATCAATCCTATAGGGGTGAACTGTTGCCTGTATTATTTATTTATTTATTTATTTATATCTTATAGTCACTGTTGAATATTTATAAACTAAACACAAATTACAAACTCATTCAATAAATTGATCAATCTAAAATCAACTAAAAGAAAGTGGTCATGATAGAAAGATAATTCAACATCTTGTGTTCAACTCCTACAAAGTGAAGTTTTCCCGCGCCGCGAGCCGCCGCCCCGCCCCCCCCCTCCCCCTCCCCCTCGCGTGAGCTCTGTGAGCTGCAGACAGACAGCAGGGAGATGAGGAGCGGCCTTTAAGGTAAGCAAACTTGATGTTTCTTTTAAGAGTTTATCAGGTTTTTATGCCATGTGGTTCATCCAGTCATGTTATGACAGTGAACTCACAAAAAATGTGAAACTGATAATTTTCTGTGAAGTTGGTGAAGATAAATTGATATTTATCCACAAAGCTAGCTAACGTTAGCTAACGTGCAACTCGCTAGCTAACGTTAGCTAGCGAGTTGCACTCTGGCTAAGTAAGCTGGGTAGAAAACAAGCTTTAGCAAGTTGTTCTGGTGATGGATAGTCTTATTAAACATCAGAATAACTGAACTGCAGCAAGCCACCATCAAGACTGTCATTTCAAGGTAATATTAGCAGGGTTGCCAACTTTCAGGAATTGCTTGGTGTGAGATTAGTTAGGGAGTGGTAGGATGGGCACTGAAACATGATATTAAACGGTCACCTGGGCTAAATTATTAAAGACAGTAGTATTGATAAGCTCTGACATTACTGGTTCTTTTATCTGTACTTTTTTAATGTTTTGGTGTAATTTCTCTGTGTCAGAGCTCCTCATACTCTTCACTGTAAGTACAATAAACCTTCAGGAGAACAATGCCAGTGCTTTATCAATACACCTGTTCAACGAGCATAAACATGTAAATATGTAGAAAGTGATATTTCAATCTGCTCTGTCCCCAGTCATTTAACTGTTTAGCTTATTGTGCCAGTATCTTAAAATCTGACAAATACTGACTGATGTCTGTGTTCTAAATTCTTTCTAAACTTCACTCAGTATTTTGATGTTAGGAATATGATTTATTATATATAGAGATATATTCTTGTGTGCATAATAAAATAACGAGTGTGTGTGAGAGAAGGGTAAATACCTTGAGCTACACACTGAGGATCACAACAGGTTTCCTCCAGGTAAATCCACTGCATTTGCTACTTAAGAGATTTGATTATGAGGGTAAAAAGCCTGCATTAGTTTGTGACTAAGCTATCAATATAAAATGTATATCCTGGTATAAAGGAAACTAATAAATGTATGTTAGCTTAACTGGGTGGCTCACATATGTTAATTATACATGAAATATTCTGTCAAACAGATGATATGGCTGGCAATGAAGCGATAATGGAGAGATCTGTGAGGAGAAGACGAGTCCGTCCTCAACAGGATGCCGAACAACACATTAAACTGAAAACTGACAAGGCTGGTCTCACAGAGCATTTTATCAACCCATACAAAGGTAAGTTCTTACATTTTGCAAGTCGTGTTTGTGTCAGTTGTACACAGCCTATTAATAATAATAATGTTGAATTACACCAGAGGGAATGACATTCTGCTTGTGATGTTAATGCGCCAAAAAGTACAAAAATAAAAAGATTGTGCACAAGTCCCAAATCTCAAGTCTGAGTCGAGTCTCAAGTCACATTTGTGTGCAACTTAAAGTTATACTCTGTAAGATTTTCATCTATTTAATTGCCTTTTAAGTTACTATCTATCAAAGAGTGAGTTAAAACAATGGTGATTGATCATATGACCCACTAATGAAAGCACTTCTACTTGCCTTTTTGCCAAGTTTTTCAATATCTGTGTCTGTGGCGACAGTCCCGGGCTAGATGTAAATAGGCCGCCATGTTAGTGACGCTGCTGACAGCGGTTGGTCTGTCGGCCGAGATCGTCACTAACGGTTATGCTGCGTTCACTTGTAAACGGAAATTGGGAACTTCCAACTTCTGAGTCAGGCTTGTAGTAAGGGCAGAAGTGTAATAGGAACATGTGTGTATGGATTTAAGAGGGTAACATATAGACATAGGGGACGGACTGGAAGTAGAGAGGTGAATGTGTTTCAATAAAGTTTACAAAAGAGTACAAGTTTAAGTGCTACTCAAGTCCAAGTCTGAAACTCAAGTCCCCATCTCTGATAGGGTATTTTTATGTTACACTACTGTTGCACAGCTTTGCCTTAGCTTGCAAAGTATTAGGCTCCAATTTGAAAGATGGTAGACTGTGCTAGTGGATAAAAAATAGTAATTGGTGTTTTTTCTTACTTTAAAGGTCGAGGTGTGCTTGCTGTGGAGGTTTTCAACAAAGGAGATTTTGTGCTTGAATACCGTGGTAAACTTTTCAAACAGGATGGTCTTCTTACGAAGAACTACAATGACACAGAAGCAGTATTCCTGTTTGACTTCAAATGGAAAGGGGGATGTTGGTGGTAAGTTATAATAAATATGCTTTTGTTGGCAGGTGTAATACATTACAATAGTTTTAGGAAATGAGCTTTGAATGGCCTGTTAACCTAAGGATATCCCAATTTCTAACAAACCATGCAAGAGACTCACCACCCCGGTAGTACCCTGTAAATGTATATTGCTGCAAGCTACCTCAATTGTTTGCTCAGCTTTCAAATAAAACGTGCCCTTCTTAACACTGTAGCCAAACAAAGTAGGTAACTTCTACTCTTAACATCAATATTCTTTTCCTTAAGTCTTGATGCATCTGTTGAAGACAAGTCACTGGGAAGGCTTGTGAATGATGACCACATCAAGCCTAACTGTAGGATAAAAGCTATTGATGTTGGTGGGATGCCACATCTTTGCCTGTTTGCCCTAAGAGACATCGCCCCAGGTGAAGAAATAACTTACAATTACGGGGATTCAGACTGGCCTTGGCGCAGACAGGTACAATTTGTTTAATGTTGATAATAGTTGTTTTGGTCATTTTCAGATGAAACTGATCTCATTGTGTCTTGAGATTTGACCTATATCATGATTGTTTTAATTTTTTTCCGGTTTCCTTTTCCAGCAGAAAATGGCACCTGATGTCAGCGAGCAGCTGACACCTGATGTCAGGGACAGACCTCAGGTAGGGGCCAGTTTATAAAATACTACTTAATCTCTTAGAGATTGTAAGGTATTTGTTCTCAGTGTAGTACTCAGTGGGTTTCAGAGTATGTATTATTGTCCAGTGTTTCTCTTATGACAGCCTAAGTAGTAATGTACTGTAAGGACAATGATCTGTGTTTGGAATGTCTCCTAAAGTACTGACAGACTTACATACTGGTGTCTTAACATTATACATAGATGAATGTCCCCAATTAGGTATGAGTAGCGTGTGTGTGTGTGAGTTTAGAACGACCCCAAAAGTACTGATAGACTGACAGACTGGTGTCTTAACATTATACATAGATGAATGTCCCCAATTAGGTATGAGTACCGTGTGTGTGTGTGTTTAGAACGACCCCAAAAGTACTGACGGACTGACAGACTGGTGTCTTAACATTATACATAGATGAATGTCCCCAATTAGGTATGAGTACCGTGTGTGTGTGTGAGTTTAGAACGACCCCAAAAGTACTGACAGACTTACATACTGGTGTTTTAACATTATACATAGATGAATGTCCCCAATTAGGTATGAGTACCGTGTGTGTGTGTGTGTTTAGAACGACCCCAAAAGTACTGACAGACTTACATACTGGTGTTTTAACATTATACATAGATGAATGTCCCCAATTAGGTATGAGTAGCGTGTGTGTGTGTTTAGAACGACCCCAAAAGTACTGATAGACTGACAGACTGGTGTCTTAACATTATACATAGATGAATGTAACATTTTTTTTTTCCTTTTCCAGCAGCAATTGGCACCTGATGTTAGCCAGCCGATTGTCGAAGAAAGCGACAGACCTCAGGTAGGGGCCAGATTATAAAATGCTACTTAAAGACCTGTTGAGCAAGAATTTCTTTATTGAAATAGCAGAAAATTCTCCAAAAATGGTCCTACTCATTCATTCCTGTGTGACAGTGTGTGTGTCCACAGAGAGCCTGCCTTCCGCCTGTATTTTCTTATTTCTTAGTGTTGGGGGTGTATGCCTGCCACCTAAACCACTGCTGAATCCTTTTATATTAGTATGTATTATTGTCCAGTGTTTCTCTGATGACAGCCTAAGTAGTAATGTACTGTAAGGACAATGATCTGTGTTTGGAATGTCTCCTAAAGTACTGACAGACTTACATACTGGTGTTTTAACATTATACATAGATGAATGTCCCCAATTAGGTATGAGTAGCGTGTGTGTGTGTGTTTAGAACGACCCCAAAAGTACTGACGGACTGACAGACTGGTGTCTTAACATTATACATAGATGAATGTCCCCATTTAGGTATGAGTAGCGTGTGTGTGTGTGTTTAGAACGACCCCAAAAGTACTGACAGACTTACATACTGGTGTTTTAACATTATACATAGATGAATGTCCCCAATTAGGTATGAGTAGTTTGTGTGTGTGTGAGTTTGAACGACCCCAAAAGTACTGACAGACTTACATACTGGTGTTTTAACATTGTACATAGATGAATGTCCCCAATTGGGTATGAGTAGCTTGTGTGTGTGTGAGTTTGAACGACCCCAAAAGTAATAATATAATAATAATAATAACAATAATAATAATAATTATTATTATTATTATTGTCATTATTATTATCTTTATTTATAGAGCACTCTTCTTAATCCATATGACAAAGTGCTTCATAAAGGCATCAAAATAAAATTCATAAAATCATCAAGTTTTAAAAGAAAACATATAGAAAACAATTTAGTGTCTAAAACCCAATACATATCAAGAAAATAAAAAACTGTTCAAATGAAATTAAAACTCAAATATAATCAGGAAAGGCTATCTGATAAAAGTATTATTTATTTTGCTGCACTTTGTAACATTTAACATGTAACATTTAGAAGAGTGCTCTATAAATACAGATTATTATAGTAATAATAATAATAATTATTATTATATTACTTTTGGGCCCTGTTTTCTTTGTTTTTCCAAATTCCTTGCTGAATCAGAGATTACCTTTAAGTCCCTTCTTAAAACATACTTTCCTGATTTTACTTGAGTTTTAATTTCCTTTGAACTGTCTTTTATTTTTTGATATGTATTGTTTTTTACACACTAGATTTTCTATATGTTTTCTTTTAAAACTTGATGATTTTATGACTTTTATGTTGATGCCTTTATGAAGCACTTTGTGACATGGATTTAGAAAAGTGCTCCTTATGTAAAGATTATTATTATTATTATTACTATATTATTACTTTTGGGGTCGTTCCAAACACACACACACGCTACTCATGCCTAAATGGGGTCACGCAGAACCTTTATCTCAATATGTGTTGAGATTTGAGCTGTATCAAGGTTGATCATATATTTATTTTATCCGGTTTCCTTTTCCAGCAGAAAATGGCACCTGATGTCAGCGAGCAACTGACACCTGATGTCAGGGACAAACCTCTGGTAGGTGGTCACAGGGGTCAACACACTAGTCTCTGAAGTCTGCAGTTCAGTGTGCCCTCCCGTTTAATCTGAAAAACACTTTGGGGAAAAAAACCCCACTAGGTTTTGTCTCACTATGACGACATTAACACGATATCATTTTGTACGATCAATTTAGCCAACCCTTGCTTTATGAACACCACAATTCTTCAGCATTAACGGTTGGTGTTAGCATGTAGCTAATGTTTGCTTTTCACTAGGATAACAATTGCATGACATCAGTTGGTGTTATAACATTTAACAAAAATCATGTGGGCCGCACACACAATTTCAATTCCTTTTTTTCTTTTAGCTGTCATCTAGTCCTGTGGATGCATCTCAGGTGTATGATGAGATCAACATAAACAGCAGCAATCCAGCTGCACATACAGTAAGAGCCCAATTTCATCTTTAAATGTAATCACTATTGCTCATTTTTGGCTGTGAAGTGTTATAATTTGTAGTTGTATTCACAAACTGTCTTTGAAACAATCAGTTCTTTATTTAATTGCTGTCACTACAGACTCGAATGGCCAAATATAGACAGCACCATGAGGAATGCTTCAATCGTCACAAAATTGCAGAGGAGGAGCGAAATGCTAAAGAAAGACAGCATACAATGAATTTGTTAAAGCGTGCACAACTGGATATGCTTGTGAGTAATATACTTGAACATCTTGCAGAAATTACTCTCTGTGCCCAACCTCTTTTCGTTCATTACTAGGAGCTTGATTGCGTGATTGTGTTTTTTTTACTGGTTATTCAATGCAGCACAGTCAAAGCTGGGTTCTTCAACTGACGGCCAGTGGGGCGGATACGGCCCTTAATAATTTTTTTTACTTGTCCTCTGATTAATTCCCATGGACCCAGAGAAAAACTTTTGGCCTATCATATTTCATCTGTATGCACTATTGGACTTTTACTGCAAATGTCCATTTGTCCTGAAATGTTGTTATCTTGCTAACTTTTAGAAGTTAGTAAGGCAATGATGAGTAGTCTACATTTCTATTCCAAATGACCATTGGTCTTATTTTGTTTTGTTGTTGTGCTGGAGTCAACTATCTTGTTTCCTTTCATCACTTTCTCAGCTTTTGACATGCCTTTCTTTCTTTTCCTCCCTTAGCTAACTTCGCAATCCCCATTGCATGATGATATTCAGGTATGTCTACAACTTCAAATGGGCAAGTTTTAAAAGGGAAGCTACTGTGAAACTCCATGATCATTGACATGCTCTCTGTACATCAAGCAGTGATAGGGCAATTATTTGGCATGTTTTTTAAATGCCAATTGAATTTGAATTTTGCACATAATAAGTTGGATTCGTCTTTTTAGTCACTAGCCTCATCAGATACCTCGTCCCTGGATGAATCAACGATAACCAGTGATCCGTTGGAAGATGGAGAGCCAGCAACACAGGTAACACTGCATTGCTTGCTGCATTTGAACAATAGCCCATTATTTACTTTTCAATTGTACAAGTATATTCAGTGTGGATAATATCACTATTATCATTTGGCATCATTAAATAAACCATCATTAATCCAGTAATTTTCATGGTGCTCTTCAAAAATACACCTCATATAGTTTGTTAATTTACCAATTTATTATCCCTGAAAAAGAGTGAAGGTTGATCACTCCTTGATCATTATAGGGAGTGGAATTTGTCATAAATCCCATCCTCAAAACATCAGTATCATTTTACATCATTTTCAATCATACCAGTGTTTATTATTTATTATTATTATTTATTATGTTAATTAATGTAAGGTCAAAAATGCATGTGAATGAATTTTTTTTGCTGAGTAATTTGTACTTAATGGAATGCTTTTATCTTTTTGTCCTTTTTTCTTTTTTAAGACAACAGCTCCTCTTACGTGTGCTACATCGTCAGATGGTCAAAGATCTTCAGTGGATGACTCAAAAAGGACATCCTCAAGACAAAGACAGGTATTTTCCTACAGTCTAATAACAGTCGTGTACATTTTTATGTATATATAAAGCTATTATTATGTGGCTTTTCATTAAATAAACGTTGATAAATGTAGCCTTTATATGTCATATCCCGAAGCTAAAAGAGATAATGTTCCTGTAATAAAAGTCCAATGCATCAACACAGTACATGACACTCAGTATAGTAAAGGATGACCTATGTTACTAAACAGAATCTTTTTTCTTTTTTTCCAAGGCCACTTCATATATGGAAACATCCCTTGATGAATCCGATCTCACAGACTATAGTGATCGTGACTATGTCCCAGACTCTGAAGCAGGAAGTTCCTCTGAGCCTGATGAAGACACACCACTGTATCCAGTTGCGAAAAAGCCCCTGCCATCTCTGCGACATCCCATTTTATCTCTATCAAAACAAGATATTGATTCAGGAAGCCCAGAAAAAAGAGACACTGCAGTCAGCCCTAAGAAGAGGAACTTGATCACTCAAAGGAAGAGAAAGATCTCATCCCCCAGTCCACTAAAGAGCAACTCAAACACTCCTGAGAAAAGCAGAATCCAACAAATTTGTGACTCAATTAGAGTATTGCCTCACTCAAATTCTGAAACTCGTCGAGTGTACAACAAGAGGAACTACTGTCTCTTTTGCCTCCATCCCAGATCAAAAATTTCACGACACCTGGAAGCTGTACATGGGGATGAAGCAGAGGTTGCCCTAGCATTTCAGCATCCAAAGAATTCAAAAGAGAGACACAAAAAGTTGAACATTCTTAGAAAACGTGGAAACTTTGCCCACAACGCCAATGTTATGAGGGAGGGAGCTGGAGAGCTCCAGGCCTGCTACAGACCACGAGAGTGTAGACGTGCCTCTGAATTTATTCATTGTTTTCATTGTCAAGGACTTTATGCCAAGAAATCATTGTGTAAGCACATGAAAATCTGCCCAGCGAAGGAAGAAACTAGTGATGAATCCAGCAGTGGGAAGACGCAAGTTCGATCCAAATGTGCCCTTAAAACTGCCATTTTGCATGAGATTAGTGAGGGCTTGAAGAATGTGATTTCCTCCATGACCTATGATGAGGTCACTCAGCTGATTCAAAATGACAAACTTCTCTTGCAGTTTGGACAACACCTGTTTGAGCTAAATGGGTCAAGAAAGAACAGACATGACTACATAAGGCAAAGACTTAGAGAACTTGGGCGACTATTACTTGTGGCTAAGAAGAATACTCCCATCCGGAAGGCAGAGGAACTCATCTATCCTGCAAACTTCATTCATGTGATATCTGCAGTGAAAGAGTTGGCTGGGTACAATGCAGAGAACAACACATTCTGCACACCTTCCTTAGCCCTCAAAATTGGTAACAGCCTGGGTATAATCTGTAAGCTTGTAGAGAGTGATTATTTGTCCACAGTTGACAGAGACTGGAGCCTTGAAGAATTTGCTCGAGAATTCAAGACCATCAAACAATTCAGATGGAAGGGATTGATTACCAGAGGAGCAACAACATCTCTGAGAGAGTCAAAGTGGAATGCACCACAGATTATACCTCTCACTGAAGATGTCAAACTTTTGGACTCTCACATGGAGAATGTTAGAGTTGTTGCTAAAAGAATGCTGAGACTGTGTCCCTCTGCAAAGAACTATGCAACACTTGCCAAAGTGACACTTGCTCAGCTGATCATTTTCAACAGAAGAAGAGAAGGAGAGGTGTCAAGAATGGAGTTGGTCACTTTCAAAGCAAGGAGAAAGTCAGAACTCAATGAGGACATGGCCCTATGTCTTACCCCACTTGAGAACAAGATGTGTGATTTCTTCACCAGAGTAGAAATCAGGGGGAAACGAGGAAGAGGAGTCCCTGTGCTCCTAAAACCATCAATGGTGTCAGCTATGGAGCTTCTAGCTGACACTCGTGAGCAGTGTGGAGTCTCCAAAGAGAACATCTACATGTTTGCTAGACCAGGAGCATCATCAGCTTACAGAGGGGGAGAATGCATCCAAACGTTTGCAAGGGAGAGTGGTGCCAAACATCCCGAGGTCTTAACCTCAACAAGGCTCCGGAAGCACATAGCAACGATGTCTCAAATTCTTAATCTTCAAGAAAATGAAGCAGACCAACTTGCTGACTTTCTGGGTCATGACATTCGTGTGCACAGGCAGTATTACCGCCTTCCGCAGGGAACACTTCAGCTCGCCAAAATGAGCAAAATGCTTTTGGCAGTGGAGAAGGGGACTCTATCACAGTATAAAGGTCAAACCCTCGATGACATTGAGATTGATCCCGAAGGTATGGATACATGTGTGTATCTTAGTGTATATTAGTATAATATATTTAGCTCCGATGCTGGGGCAACCCATGGTTATTGCCTCATGAGAAATGCATCATCAGTACTCTTTAACAGTAAGGTAATGTTTATGCTGTATTTGGTAATTGAAGTCTAGAAATTAAGAACCATATCAATCTGTTTCAAATTGGAAGAATGCAAATGTAGTCTATCAGGTCAAATATGGATTATTTTCTCCTTAGATGTTGCGTACATGTATGTTCAGTTGATGTATAACATTACACTATACCAAATTGTTTTGATTTAATGTGCAACTGCAATAATGTGGGCAATACATTCAGAATTGACTTTTGGTTTTCCATCTTAAGGCTACAACTGCTGAGGCTATGCCATATTTTTTTTTAAATATTCTCTTACATTTTCTCCTCAGAAAAAGTTGATTCCACACAAGATCAGGACACGTCAAGTGATGAGGATGAGTCTGTTGAGTCGACCACTGAGGCAACAGGCGAAGACGGCCAGGAGCCACCAGAGACTACACCTTTACTTCCGACCACTGCTACCAGTTCCACTCCTCCCAGTGCTCTTCTCAATCAAGGTTTGTTTTCGCTTGGGTTAGATCTTTTTTTAACGGAAGAAAGTTATTATCTGCAATATAAACCTAACCTAATAAACCTGGTCTTACAGCTGAATACTGAGCCCTTTAAGTAATTTTGCAGCCAAACCATCCCAGCCACTCTGGCACTGTGGATAAGGTTTTGAATTGTGGTAAAAATAAAGGCACATATTCAGAGCTTCCTTTTTCGACTTAGGCTATTTAATGATAAATGGCCATACTAAAAACATACTAATCACTAATAACTGATCAGTAATATGTAGGAATGGGTATTGAGAAACAGCGCCGCTGCTCCCCAAACTCACACTCTCTACTTTAAGCAGCCAGAGTCGGGGACAAGCGAGGGACCCTCCATACATCTAACACACCCAGACATTACCACTGTTTACCATGCTTCGCTGCCGGTCTTGCTACCTACCTTTAACATAAATGTGTCTGTCCACTGCACTAACAGACAACTTGTCTGTCCGTGAGCTGTCAGTGTAGTTAGCATCAGTTTTAAGAACTTCTAATTTATGTTTCTAAATAATCCCATTCATCAGTGGATAGCAGAAGTCCCCAAGTCCAACCCATTCTCCATCGCAAGATGAGGGAAAATGACACCAGCCAAAACAGAAAGCAATGTAGCAATTGCTCATCTCTCATACAGGAAATTCAGGAAACAATTTAACTTATTTCTGAAAAAGTTTTAATAAAATAATTGTACCAAATTATGGAGAGTAGTATCAATATAAATATCGATAATTTATCGGTGTCGATAAGTATTACTGATATTGGTATCAATAAAATCCTAACGATACTCATACCTACTAATATGACAGATTAGGATTAATAGGATTAATTATTTGTCCTTACATAGTGACAGCAATGTGTCCAGTGATAGCCTAAAGAAGGGCATTATGGCAGAATCTGCACTGCAGTCTCTGTTGAGCAGCATTATGTTACGATCAAAGGCTGAACTTCATATTCACATTAGAACATGCTCTCCTTACTAAACATAGCTTAAAGTGCATGCAGATAATAACATTTAATGACTCTTGTCCCTAATGGGAAAGTTAGGCACTCACAGGTGACTTTTATCAGTTTGTGTATTTGTGTACAGCTGAAGATCTCAAAAGTGACATTAAAATGATTTGTCCTCAATCTAAAGGTTAAAATTCTGTTAAAAAGTAGTTTGATACTAAAATCTCTGATTAAAAAGTGTTTACAAATGCAGTTAACAAGTGAGTTTGGAGAAGAATCTTAAGTTTAAGTAGTAACACTGTAACACTTTGAAAAGTGCTTTAAACGTTACGTATTGTAACTCCAGATTCTATGAATAAAGGCGTAACCCTCTAAGAGCTATTGGTCGATATCGTGAAGATTTTTCTTTCTGTTCATGTCTATACAGTATATGACATCGTCAGGACCTGAGCTCTGCTCCCAAAAAGGCAGTACTTTCTTTGGCTAATGTCGGTGGAGCAGGGAGCCTGCTTTTTTTTTTTCTTTTAAACAAATTTAACTGTGATGCCTATTTGGGATTGTGTTTAAATAATTAAAAACCTTTGTAGCGACATCTAGCAGTCATGGTCTTCCATTATTGATCAGTTTACCTTGGTGTTGTCCTTGCACTTTGAACAGTAGTACTAAAAGAAAGCAGAGGTTGTGAATGCTGTTTTGGATGGACTGCAAAAAATGCTTTTAGTAATGAGATATTGACAACACCTCTATCTTTTCTTCACAGACAACAGCGGTAACTCCAAACGTAAGTGGGAAGACAGTGAGGTACACGCAGTTGAAAGACACATGATGCGCTTCATCCACACATGCAAGGTACCTCAAAAGATCGACTGCATTCGGTGTATCAATGCAGAACCCTATGCGCTCAAAGACCGAAACTGGACTGGAGTGAAAAATTATGTCAGAAATCGGATCACTGCCTTAAAGAGAAAGGCTTGTTCTCAGGACTCACGATAGCTATTTGTTGAAGTATACCTGTGTGAAGTATATCTGTTATCTTATTTTAGATTAAATTTAGTTAAATTTGTTTGTGCCCAAAGCCCTTCTTTCTTTTTATATAGCCAAAGTTCTTGGTTGTAGTTTGGAGCACAACCTGCTATTATCATGTTGCTAGCGAGACCAAGAAATTTTTCTCTGAACATTCTCTAGTCAAGTATGTTAACTGACTGCTGTCCAGATGTATTCATTTGAAAGCTAGCCAAGTTTGTGGCGACCTGTAATTTTGAAGGACATTCCATTTGAGCTGTGTGGCACTTGTACATGATATCCATGCATTATGTTACTAAAACACAAGTTAACAGCAAACGCAAGTCTGTTTGGTGCATTATTATTTCATGCAGATTTTCATTGTGGTGCTACTATGACATATTCAGTCTACCTCTTAATCTGCATTATTCCATGGTCTGGGTGAGTACTCTTTTCTGATTGGCCGACAGGTGTGTGTTAATTAAGCAATAGCTCACGACAGGCCGTGGTATCAACATTAAAGAGCACAGCTGTCAAAGCCTGCGCCTCCCCAGAAATGTAACTACAAGTCACGGAGATGCTTGGTGGCATCACATTTCCGGCTGCTCCTTCTTCTCCACTACAGCTTAAAGCCACTGGAACCTTGACTTATAGTAAAAAAAAAGCATATATGACTGTTTGGTTGTAAAAGGGACTAGAATTATTCCTTGTCATGACAACTGTAAGCTTTCGCTTTATAACCTTTTGATTTTGAGTGCAAAACTTCAACCAAAAAATTGCAAATGCTTTTATTTTATATTGTTGGCAAATGACCATGGTATAAGCAGGATGATCAACTTGTAGTTGTGCGTTAAATGGTTTTAAGGCACGACGTGAAAGCGAAGAAACACCTGACGTGAAGTGGATTGCTGTGCAAACCACACTACTCGTTGATTATCCCTTACTTAAAATCCAGCATTTCCTGTAGAAACTTGTAGAAAACCAACTGTTGTCGGTGGGCACACCTGAGTGGGCATACCTACATAAGACATGTAGGTATGGGAAGGATTAGCCAGTAGTTAAGCCATCATCCTTCTCTTTGCCAGAGGCTCCTGAGAGTTACAGCTGACTCCCTGAACAGATCTGCGATGTACTGATACTGTAGTGTGATTGTTATTGATGATGTCTTATATCAATATATATAATAACGGGGCACAAGATAACAGATTTCTGAATTTCAATTTTGCAAGAATTTAAACCACAAATATGAACACAGGAGATGACTTTATGTAAAGTTATACATTTATTAATAAAGTAAAGCACACTCAATAGTCAGGTAATATAAGTGAATATAGTATATACAAGAGGTATACCTATGGTTGAATTATGATGAATCAGTGACAACAGGAAGAAATTATCATGTGAACATACAATACTGATAATTAAAACAATATCTCGTGCAAACTGCAGTGCAATTACAGGAGTTCCATAATGGAAGACATGAACCATCAACAATGACAATAAAGGGGTGACAGTATAACTATCTGGAAAACTGACATAGATGAAAATTGAATAAAGAAATAGTCAATGGCTATACACTGTACAGCTATAGGGAGCTGTAATTAAGTGTGTGATATGTTGTGTACCATGTAGTACATTTATGCGTGATGCATGAATGATGCCCAGCAGACAATGATTATACGTACATCACCTGTAGCGTTCCAGAGGGAGATGAAGCATGCTGAGGCCGGGAGTCTGTAGGGAGTCCTGGCTCAATGAGTTACAGGTGGTTGGATATCTGACGTATGTTGAGAGTTGAGCTCAGCGGGCCTCAACAGGGTGAAATGTAGGCTGCAGCACAGTGAGCTAGACAAAGTTGTCAGTCTCTCAAGGCGAATGTATACCTACTCTGGAGGTTCAGATTCTTCAGGTAAACTCAGCAGGGTAGCTCAATAGTGGTGTTGTAGTAGGCAGGAGAAATGAACATTATGCAGGTTTTGGCATTAGCTCTGAAGCTAGTACTAACACGCTGCATCCCTTGCATGGAAGTGCTGTCATTACCATTAGCAGTCATTACATCTGGTTCACTAAGCATTGGGGGAGTGTCTTGAGATTTGCGCTTGTGCTTGTTTTTTACCTGACAGACAACATCAGACCACAGCTGACCAGGAGTGGAGACTTTCAGCCTAGCACCTTTGCTTTGCAGAGATCTGTGGTGAGCACCAGTGAGGATGTCTGTGGGGTCAGTCCCCAGTGAGACCCAGGAGAGGGTGTCAGCTAGGTCTGTAGCGAGTGCCGGTGGGGATACCTCCAGTCCATTTGTGCTTGAGTCAAGTCGGGTCAGCCAGGTCTGTAGCATGGGTTGCAGTCTCCGAATCTGCAAATTTGACTGGTGCTTCTGATTCTGATGTTTTGATAGCAGGAATATAGGTTGATGATTCAAACAGCGTGTCAGTAAGCTGTTCATCTTGGTTAATTTGGTAGTGGGGAAATCCTTCCTTCTTGTTCTTCAATTTGTTGTTGTAGATTGAAGAAGCCAGCGCAGTCAGAAGAGGAGGAGGATAACTCTAACTTTAACCATTGGCACTTTGTCCCAGTCACCAGAAAAAAACAGCATTATAGGTTTAATTACTACTTCTTCCTTCAGTATGAGGTAATTTGGGGTTTACTTTGGGGTTTACTTTGATTGAGTTTAATGCGTTTTCTTTAGATATCTCAGAAGCTACTTGAGACCAGTGTTACTCGATCAAAGATTGAATTTCATATTTCATTACAACATGCTCTCCTTACTGAACATAGCTGAATGTGCATGCAGATAATGACATTTAATGAGTCTTCTCCCTTAAGGAAAGTGAGGCACCCAAAGGTGACTTTTATCAGTCTGTGTATAGCTGAAGACCCCAAATTGGACATTAAAATTATTTGTCCCCAATCTCAAGGTAAAAATTCTGTATGGACAAAAGTTGTTTAAAACTAAAATCTCAACTGATTTTCATAATCTGGCGACTCCCAGTAATATATTCCACTTGCCAGCATCTCTCTAAACCATTCAGAAAGTGCTGTCCTCAAAGGGGGGGTGTTGGAATGTGCGTCCCCAAAGTGGACATAAGTAAGTATGTGTGTGTGTGTGTGTGTGTGTGTGTGTGTGTGTGTGTGTGTGTATGTGTGTGTGCGTGTGTGTGCGTGTGTGTGTGTGTGTGTATGTGTGTGTGCATGTGTGTGCGTGTGTATGCGTGTGTGTGTGTGTGTGTGTGTGTGTGTATGTGTGTGTGTGTGTGTGTGTGCGTGTGTGTGCGTGTGTATGTGTGTGTGTGTGTGTGTGTATGTGTGTGTGCGTGTGTGTGCGTGTGTATGTGTGTGTGTGTGTGTGTGTGTGTGTGTATGTGTGTGTGCATGTGTGTATGTGTGTGTGTGTGTGTGTGTGTGTATGTGTGTGCCTGTGTGTGTGTGCGTGTGTGTGTGTGGGTGTGAGTGTGTGTGTGTGTGTATGTGTGTGTCTGTGTGTGTGTGCGTGTGTGTGTGTGGGTGTGAGTGTGTGTGTGTGTGTATGTGTGTGTCTGTGTGTGTGTGCGTGTGTGTGTGTGGGTGTGAGTGTATTATTCATGTGTGTTTGTGTACTAATAATTGATCTGTTAATTCGGGTGTGATGTCTAACTCTCGGTTGTGTCAAGCAGCTCATACTGTGTGTGTGTTCATGTGTGGACAACAGGATGTGTGCGCGTGCTTCTCGTGCATGTCGTGTGTGTGTGTGTGTGTGTGTGTGTGTGTGTGTGTGACCTGCGTCTCTTTAACGGCTGTTTCTGCACATTACAGCCCGTGCCCCTCTCTCTCTCGTCTGTGAGTCTTGTGTGAGAGCTCGGTGTGTATCGATGCGAGCGTTCACGTCGATGAGCTCTGACAACAGAGGAGGATTCGGCAGAGGAGGGACATCGATGGCGTCCGGCTTCAGAGCGGCTCGAGTATCTCCGCTGCGTCTGTTCAGTGATCGTCAGTGAAGCGCTTTGAGCCGCAGACGAGGCTGAAAAAACAACAACACCAGCGGTTCACTGTGAATTTTAACGAGGTGATCGTAAGCCGAATTACATGTTCATGTCATCGGGAAACTCAAGACATGTTACAGTAAAGACTTCAGGTTATTTATCTGGTTTCCATGGCGACGAGTCAACTTCTACTCACAACAGAGACGAAAGTTTTTAAGAACAACAAAAAACTGAAAGAGAAGAAAAGGAAAACGCCTCGCAGCAGCCAAGCAGCAAGAAGTTTTAGTGAATGTCATGAATATTTCTTTAAGCTGATGATGATGTCATCTTTAATTGTGATCACAAGGCCTGGTGTCCACGTCGTTTCCCAAATAGTTTTTGATGAGTAGAGAGCATTCACAGCAGAAAGTGGTCGCCTGGACAAAAAGCGCAGCTCCCAGCGGCCTTCTGAAAATCTTTCAACTTGCCAGAAAGGCGCTGATGACGTTACCGGCGCTCTTTTCCAAATGTTTGACATTCCCCGTAGTTTAACCTCCTACAGATTGTGTCTTGTACCCTCATCCTCCTCGCTCCATGTCTCATCAGGAAATAAACGATGTCAGATATAAAACATGCAGTAAAAAGTAATGGAGCAGTGTCGCTCATACAGCGGCCATTGTCAACAGACTGTTGTCATGGAGACAGGACGGACGTGCAGCACTCAAACACTTCATGCTAACATTCCAGAGTGCACAGCCAGCCCTTTTCTGCCCGGAAAAAAACACTAGGAGCCTTACTCATGAATAGTTTTCTCACATTTTGCTGCCTGTGCCAAAGTGCCGCCTTGGGAAACGCCTTAAACTGGACGTCGCTGCAAAGACGATGACGAGACTGCATGAATACAGAACGAAGTCTCCGTCCAGCTTCCACTACAGGTTTAGTTTCATGCTACATTTCAAGAGGAAAATATTTAAGATCTTGACTTATTCCTCTTTGCACTCATGTCCCATCTTTCTGTGAGTCTGGAGATGATTTATTTTCCTGTTTTTTTTTTTTTAGTTTTCATCTCCAGCACCGTTCATTACGGCTCAAGACGACCACAGCAGCGGGTGGGCGGGGCAGGCAAGTGGGCCCTCTTGGATCCAGACCTCCAGTCTGACTGATCATTTGGACGTTTGTGTATCGTTAAATCACAATAAAGCCCTCCCCAAAACGCCTGAAGAGGACGCCACGTGTCTGTTCTGTAAACTAAAAACACTCGATCAAGACGAACCTCTGCAGAGGAGGGACGCCCTGACAGATGTGAACAGATGTTCCAACCTCCACCCCAGCAGCTCCAAACCCCGCAAACACGATAAGGAGCCGTGATTTTCTTTTTCAAACTTCCAAACATGAAGTGAATTAGCATTCTTTTTTTTTTTTTTTTTTGGTGCTACAACATTAGCATGCTGTGTAGAGGGAGATTAGGAGTTTTTGAAACACCCACAGCAACATCACAGGCCGGCTCGTACTCTGGGAAGTTTTTTTTTCTGATCTTTTTTTATTTGGCATCAATGGTTATGTTAATTTTCCAGATTAAGCACTTGGTCACAGTCTTACATCAATGTCTTTTTTTTCCTAATCTAAACACTGAATTAAAAGCTGCTTTCACTTCCTACACGCACTTTAATAGCAGTCAGCTGGAGCCAAATTAACTCTTTGCTCAAGGCGTCACCCGGTAATTTTCCAGATCCAGTTTTCACGGCCTCCGCACCAAAAGACGGATACATCCCTTTCAGTGCGTGGAGATGACTGAAGAGGGATGTTTCATCTTGATTAAAGTCTGGATGATGTCGACCTCTAATAGCACCAACATTAGTCCCAAAATAAAACAAATAATAAGAATAGACGCCCCTAAAGTCAACCATCAGTTCTGTTGTTTTTGTCTTGTGTTTGGCGCCATAAGTGACCATGTAAGGGTTAACAAACATCAAGCTATCGAGGCTAGAGGCGCTGGTGGTGCAGCCCAATGTGTGGAGGCTGTGGTACTCCAGGCGAGGGGCCCGGGTTCAAAATCTGACCTGTGGCTCCTTTCCTGCATGTCATTCCCCACTCTCTCTCCTTCCCTGATTTCTGACTCTATCCACTGTCCTGTCTCTACAATAAAAGCCCAGAAATAAATATTTTATTGTGTAAGTTATAGAGGCCACACAGTATGCACCAGTTAGCCAACGTGTTCAACGTGCAAGCCTGAATGACACACAGACAGGAGGATGTAGAATAGCCAGGCAAACAAATCAAATGCATCCCTCTTCACTTCATGTCCAATCATAAAAGAAGAGGATTGTATCACTGTGGCCAATTATATTCTGAGATATCTCACAGTGACTGAGCCCGACAACTGCTGACACATGGAGCTTTATCAAGCCACAACCCCGATTTTGAAAAAAAGAGTAAAATCCTGCAGTTCCCTGAGTGTCCACTAGAGGCTGGCTGCAGAAGCACAGGAAGTCACATACACACCCATTCTAAAAAGCCTGTTTTTACAGCAGAGATGAACATGTTTACAGCTTGGTACAAAAAAACAAATAGGTCTGATTAGCTCATGTCTCGATCAACACACACTGTACAGGGGGTGAATGTTTTGATGACTCATCAGTTTTGATTTGATGAAGGATAAGAGTTATTCACAATAAGGCGTGTAGCTGACATGATTGACAGGTGGGCGCGGTGTAACGGTTTGTCAGGAGTCTTAAAACCCGCCTCAGCTCCAGCTCTCAGCCTGTCGTTAGGTTGACTGAAAGTTAGACTGAGACAGCATTTCCAGCATGGAGACCGCAATCGATGGGGACTCCATCACCCCCTGCAGGAACAGACGGGTGACGTCACTCAGGCTTCAAACATTCAGATTTACAGTCTGTGGGCTTCATGGAGACGGACCCACTTCTGGAGGCAGCCTCAAGTGGACACATAAGGAGCAGCAGTTTGGTACTTTAATGTTTGCTTTACTTCAGAGTCCCTGACGTCACTACTTTGTCATCGTCTTTATGAAGGTTATTAAATAAAATGGAATAAAAACGATATATACCTGCAGGAAAACAAGCTTTCACTTTAACGACAGAGTCCTGAACTAATAGTTCTATATTATTATGTTTTCATCCGACACCAGCAGCAGTGCAGATGATGAAACATATGGGCCTGATACAGAGGCCCAGAAGGGACAATTCACTCTCAAACACAATCTGCATATATAAACAGTTTCCTGGGGAAAAAAAGGGCTGCGACTTAATCCTGCAGATTAATCACTCGTGGTGACATGACCAAAGGGTCGTCCTGCAGAGCTGCACAATCTGAGCGCTGGAACATTTTCACTCCCTTCATATACCTGTTACCCGTATGTGTGTTGGGTTCTTCTTTACTTTCAGCCACAGTGTAAACAGATATAAATGAAGAAATCCATGAGCTGTGTGTGAGTCTGCAGGAAGCATCTCCCCTGATCAGAGACAACAGGGTTTCCCACCTTGCAAGGGCGCTAGCTTACTATACATACAGTTCAGATGAGTTCAGTTCAGATCTTTTGTGTCCCTGGAATGGAAATTTGATTGGCAGCAGTGGACACAAAAACACAACAGATAAACAGACGTAGGACAGTGCAACACAACCTGATGAAATACAACCAAGAAATATATAAAAAAAAAAAAAAAAATGTTCACTCAAATGGTATGAATAAATAAATATAATAAATATATAAAGTACACACTTTAGCTTTTAATATTCAAGATGAAACTCATAAATAACTTTAAATATCGTGCTTGAAACTCTGCAGAACTGATGCAGCACGAGTCGAATATGACCAAGAACAGAACTCCACAGTTTGGTTGCATCTAAACCACAAAAAAATCTACTTTATACGTGTTCATCAGCGGAGCGTGACTCATCAGAAACTGTCCTCTGACCATGCGTTTAAACTGCTCTGGCACCGTGCACCCCCGAACCTCCATCAGCATCACGCACACAAACACAGACCTCAAAATAAACAAGCAGGAGTAGACAAGGAAAACATGATAAATTGTGACAAATGAGTGTTTGGTGAAAGTCATAAGCTGTCTACATCAACCTGCCTAACATAAATAACTGTTTAAGCATCAAATAGAATACTAACATCTTTAAGTTCCATCTGTTGATGGAAAGGAAATTGAAGACCGATTTCGAGATCATTTCCTGAAGGTCTCGATCTCGTCTCAGAATGAAAAGCATTTCGACTCTGCCTCGTCCCGGTCAAGACCACCACTGATCGTTTATTTTGGTGTTTTCCTTCACTGAGATTGGAAGGAAAACGCCTCTTTCTAAAAGGAGAAATAACTTTAATTGTAGTTTGATTTTTTGTCCCCGGGTTACGGCCTCAACCTTCTCTGTGACACAAGATGATGATTTATTAGAGATCTTTATGGTCTTGTCTTCTGTCTCGATCCCTAGAAGTCTCGGTCTTGGTTTTCGCCCTGCTCTGGTCTCGGTCCCAGTCCCGGTCCTGGTCTTGGTCTTGTCTTGTGTCTCCGTCTGAAACTTTGTGTTTGTGCTGCTGACTGTCTCGTCCAGGTCTCTCTTGGAAAAGAGGTTCTTAATCTCAAAGGGACCAACCTGGTTCAATCAAGGTTAAAGAAAAGCAGAAGTAAACTTAAGGCTACAAATGAAAGATTTTAAAGAATGTACTGGAACTGGTGGCTGCAAAACTTAAAATTTAAAAGATTATGGCAGTCTGTCCTAATCCTCCTCTCCTGTCCTCAAACTGAGACAGAAGAAGTTTCAGCGTGCTTTAAATACTTATTATCTTCAGAGCAGGAACTTTCCAGGGCAGACGAGATCAGCATCCCCTCGATAACATCCCCTCCCCTGAGGGGAAAGTCGAGTTCCAAACCCTGACCTCACATCTCAAAGTTGACGAGGAAAGCAGGCGGGTCCTCTTGTGAGGGAACAATAACTTGTTTAGTGATGACAGTTTTGTCAGATAGTGACAAACTGTCCGGGCTTCATATCGACTGAAGTGTCCCCCTGCTGACGGAGAGCGCCGTCCAGATGACAACTTCAACAACAACAAGCAAAGAGAGACCGGCTGGATTAGAGGAGCAGGGGGAGAAGGTGACGCCTGATAATGAGCTCGTCTTGTCAGCTGAACAGGTGGCTGCATGAAACCAGATTGATTCAACGTCTACAGCTAGGTTTAGTTTAGTTTATTTGCACATTTTTTTAAAGAAAAGTAAAAATAAAACACATGTGCTGGTGAGGTAGAAACCCATGAGGGCTTATCTCAAAACCTCACCTTAAAAGATTAAACAAAGTTAAAATAAAATACAGTAAAAATAACAAAGTAAGAATATTTACTATCACAAATAAAATGTACCCAATTGAAAATTACATACAAACATTGAAAACATAAAAATAGAGCAAAACAGGACATCAACTAAAGATGTTTTGACATCTGCATTCCTTGATAATATTTGGAACCCCCCCCCCCCCCCCATCTTGAGTAAAATAAATAAAGGAGGATTGGTTTTGTGCTTCATTAATGATTAATAAACATCATGACATGAAACATTATTCCATCATCATCCTCTGCTCTAATATTTATGACTCATGATGAAAAGAAGGATATTGGAGCTCGCCGTGAGTTGTGTGTCTTAATGTTTTATTAATCGGTTTATTATGAGTCTGATTCTCTGATGTGTTTATTCGAGGAGGACTTTAAGCACAACGGTCGCCGCAACCCTGACTCTAAACTGCTCAGGCGTGAGATTCAGAAGAGGACGGCAATAAAAGCACAAATTAGCAAGAATAAAACAATCACTGCTTCTTCATTAGCTGTGGGAGACAATGTGCGTGTGTGTGTGCGTGTGTGTGTGTGTGTGTGTGTGTGTGTGTGTGTGCGCGCGCGTGTGTGTGTGTGTGTGTGTGTGTGTGTATGTGTGTGTGTGTGTGTGTGTGTGTGTGTGTGTGTGTGTGTGTGATAGATAGAGAGTGACAGTAAAGTGGACGGTGCATGAAGGTTGCTTCTCTCATGGCTGTTAACTTTATGAGAGGCTATGTCACACCTTGGTGTTTATCTCTCTGGCACACACACACACACACACACACACACAAACTCTCTCACACACACAGAGGCGCTGCTTGGGGCCCCAGACCAGTAGGGGGGCTTCAGAGGCCCGACAAAATTTAAACTAAAGCAGCGACCCATAATGTGCAAATTCTGCAACGACCGTAGGAAACCTCCCAAAGTGGGCCCCCATCTGACAGCATTCACTGTCATTGCCCTGTTGAACGCTGGATGGAAGACCCACTGAAGCTGATCAGTGGGTGGGACCTCACTCCCAGAATCGAAACTCAGCGTCCGCCATCTTGCTTGGAAGCTTTGCTAACAGGCTCTATGGAGAGAGCTGATAAAAGTACGTTTCAACTTCAAACTGATATGGATGAAGGGGATTTTGAAGGTCTTGTGCTTGAATCGGATGTTCCTGGCTATCTCTACGAGCCGCAATATAGCTGCGAGCAGTTGAGGCTGATGCGGTGCTGTGCATTCTGGGAGTTGTTGTCTTTCATCCACATGAGCCAAAAAGACTCTTTCTGCCTTTTCTCGATCAAGAAGGCACCAACTTCAAAATGTATTTCACATTTCTACATATATGACCAGGGCTCGACATTATAACTGGCCCGCTGGCCCGGACGAATGATTTACAGAGTCCGGGCCAGCTGAACGTGCAATCAGTTAAAATAATGCCTGAAAAAAAAAATAGACAGTAACACATTCTCAATTTCACAGCACTTTCCTGTCACACCGGTGTTTTGTCAGTAATTATTTTAAAAACATTGCGCTAATAACCGCTACAGCATCAACGTATCATAAGCGCTCGTGCACGCGCATGTGTGTCACAGTTGAAAGGCAGCCGACGGCTTCACTGCTGTCCCTCCTGCGAGCCCGCTCGCCGAGCTTAAATCAGCATTCAAAGGAAAAAATCACAGGAAGAGTCGAGAGTGACAGCAGGGCGTGACGAAAACAGAACAGAGAAAAGTTTCACAGTGACAGACAGCTGGAGGAGCTGGAACACGCTGCAGCTCAATTTCCCCTTAAAGTTAAAGACTAGATCATGGTAAAGATAAAAGTTATTCACAAAGCATCTTAGCCCTTAAGAGAGCTCCTAAAGTAAAGATCTCAGGATGAAGAGTTTCTCACAGAGAAGAAAGAAGGAGAGAAAGGTGATCATAACAATTCCAGCTCTATCACAGCCTCATATCAATATCAGATTAAGTAGAGTACTTACAGTTACCAGCATGGTGAATAAACATGAGCACATAAATATTAGAAAAATACACAATATTTGTATAATTAGTTCTCAATTGATTAAATAAAAGTTGTAATTTACTCTAGCATCTGAATGGTTCAAGAGTAAATTGGAGACTGTTATTTGAATCAAAAGTAAAGTTCCTGGGCCAGCGGTTACAATGGTCGGGCCAGTGATCTTTGAAAACTAGTGGCCCGGAAGGCCAGTGGCAAATTTAACTTAATGTCAACCCCTGTATGACCCAATGCCAATACAGATTCAAGTTACAACCGGTGAAGTATCCCTTTAAGTACAACAAGTGAGGAGAACAGCCTGTAAATAAACTGCCAACACACACACACACACACACACACACACACACACACACACACACACACACGTAAACAAACAGTTGCATCACTTCAGTGTTTCCTGTGATTTCCTTCAGCAGCCACTCCGACTCTGACAAAACGATTTCAAACATCAAAGTCAGATTCTCAGAGGATCCTTAATGAAGTTTTCCCTCTTATTTTCTACACTTCAGTTTCTCTTTTTTTAGAAACTTTATCGGGGGTGGGGGGAGTAACTGGCTGTGGAAGCTTTTTTATTTCTTATTTTCATATATTTTTTTGCACCATCTGGTTTTCATCCAGGCAGCGCTGACACTGGGGAGCGGCCTGGTCCTGCTGCAGCCTCAGACTGTCAGACGGCGATGGGCTCCACTGGAGCGCTCCGACTGTTACATTAAGAGGCACAGATGTGAGATTCAGTTCAACAAATGTTCTCTCAGAGGCCGGACTTCAGGGCGGGTTCAGTAAGTTTTGGATTTTAAGCTTAACTTTAGAGAGCAGAGAGCTAAATCCAAAACACCAGGGCGCTATTTACTCAACGTATTATTTTGTGGGTGTGAGGTCGGCACCGGGGGAGGCGTGTGTTTGAGCTGATAGATGTTAAACTCTGCTGCAAAGTTACTTTGCAGTTTTTCAGCCCTGGTGGTTAAATAGCTTTGATACAATCACGCTGTGTTGATCTGTAGCAGAGAAGAACGATCTGCAGGTGAGAAACAAAGATAGCGTTCCCATTAGATATTTTGCTCACTCACTAAGAGGCAGTGATGTAGTCAAGACCAGACTAACCAAGACCAAGACCAAGGCAGGGCGAGACCGAGACAAGACCAAGACAGGCCGAGACCAAGACAAAACCAAGACCAAGGCAGGGCGAGACCGAGACCGAGACCAAGGCAGGCCGAGACCAAGACAAAACCAAGACCAAGGCAGGGCGAGACCAAGACAAGACCAAGACCAAGGCAGGACGAGACCGAGACAAGACCAAGGCAGGCCGAGACCGAGACAAAACCAAGACCAAGGCAGGGCGAGACCAAGACAAAACCAAGACCAAGGCAGGACGAGACCGAGACAAGACCAAGGCAGGCCGAGACCAAGACAAAACCAAGACCAAGGCAGGGCGAGACCAAGACTGAGACCAAGGCAGGGTGAGACCGAGACAAGACCAAGACCAAGACCAAGACCAAGTCAGGGTGAGACCGAGACAAGACCAAGACCAAGACCAAGACCAAGACCAAGGTAAGGTGAGACCGAGACCAAGACCAAGGTAGGGCGAGACCGAGACCAAGACCAAGGCAGGGTGAGACCGAGACAAGACCAAGACCAAGACTAAGACCAAGACCAAGACCAAGACCAAGGTAGGGCGAGACCGAGACCAAGTTGTTTTTTTCAACCAATCAGATTTATTGAATAAAAAACAGACCTCAGTTTGGACCTCATATGGAACCAAAAACATAACCAGCATGTTTTAAGAGCGCCTCATAGACTTTTTGACACTTTTTTTCTTTTGTGTCCTGACCCACGAGACGAGACTTTCAGGAAGTGGTCTCGAGACCAAGACCGGTTTCGAGTACTACAACAGTACTAACAGGACTTTCATGGACTCGTAAAGTCCCAGAAATGTCAGCAGCTCCACCTCTACATGTGTGGCTACCACAGGTTGAAAAGCGAGTTGTTGGTAGGATTTAGAAGTCAAATACTTTTTTTTGCATTCCTCTTCACAGGTCGGTTCATTACGGGGGCAAAGTTCAAGTGTTGTCACTGGTTCACATAGATGACCTGTTCTTTAACGACTGATCATTTTAGAGGTCATGGCACTTTTGGATTTATTTCTATCCATCAGCGTATTCCAGATGTAGCCATGCACACACATGATGCCATGAGAGTGAAACATCCTCCCTCGTCTCTCTCTGTCCTCCTGTTGATCCTCCTCATCCTCTCTCTGTCTCCTCCTCCTTCGTTCTCTCCTCTACGAGCCAAACCTGAATCATTCCTTAAGTGCTTTTATCACACAGCTTCATCAGAGCGCGCGTCGCTGAGATCACAGAACAACAAACAGGCCAAAGATAAAAGCAGGAAAGTACAAGCGCATCAGAAATAACAAGATAAGAGCAGCGAGATCCTCCTCTCCGCGAGCGTCTGGGTGCTTGTTTTCTCTTCCCACGAGGACGACGATAATCTCCAGATGTCAAACAACACAAGGAAAAAAATGACGACATGTGTTACTCCAGCTGTGTGTCAAAGTGAGCGGCTCAGAACAGGCTCGTGTATCCAATACGATGCAAATAATTTAATCAAGCACCAGAAATCAGAAGCAGCTGAATCCTCTCCTCTCAGGCCTCAGAGAAAAGTCGTGTTGTTCCATAAATCAAAGGTTTTTTGGTTTTTTTTTAACAAGGAGGATTAAGAAAATTGGATTCTGTATTCCAATGCGGCGCCCTTTCTATTCTGCTTCCTGTCACCCTCAGAGGGTTAGAGTTGGCAGGAAGTCAACTGGCCGGGAAACAGGTTCATCTCAATGGTTCCTAGAGATCTTAAAGGTAAATATTCAGGGTTTATCCTCTGGATAAGGTCTCAAACTTTTAAGGATGAGTGGGACTAACACCGTGTCCTAGCAGCAGACGAGCCTTGGATATCGTGCACCATCGCACGCTCGCTGCCCACACTGCATCAGTTAAATATTTAACTCTCTGCTCTGTGAATTTCAGTTTCCTCCGTAAACATTATGACATGTGGTGGTTTTATTTTGAAGGTGGACGAACTGAAGTGTGGTGCTTTTATTTTGAAAGTGGAAAAAATGAAGTGTGGTGCTTTTGTTTTGAAGGTGGACGAACTGAAGTGTGGTGCTTTTATTTTGAAGTTGGACAAACAGAAGTGTGGTGCTTTTATTTTGAAGGTGGACAAACTGAAGTGTGATACTTTTATTTTGAAGGTGGACGAACTGAAGTGTGGTGCTTTTATTTTGAAAGTGGAAAAAATGAAGTGTGGTGCTTTTGTTTTGAAGGTGGACGAACTGAAGTGTGGTGCTTTTATTTTGAAGTTGGACAAACAGAAGTGTGGTGCTTTTATTTTGAAGGTGGACAAACTGAAGTGTGATACTTTTATTTTGAAAGTGGACGAACTGAAGTGTGATGCTTTTATTTTGAAAGTGGACGAACTGAAGTGTGGTGCTTTTATTTTGAAAGTGGACAAACTGAAGTGTGATGCTTTTATTTTGAAGTTGGGCAAACTGAAGTGTGATGCTTTTATTTTGAAGTCGGACAAACTGAAGTGTGGTGCTTTGTATTGACGAGCTCTTGACTCAAATCTCAACACTCAGAGGCTCGTCAATAAATGTCTCGCCATGAGCCGGAAAAAAGTTTTTTTTTTTCAAAGGTCAACATTTCAATCAAACAGATGTGGATATTATTAATGCAGTGTTACCTCCGCTTTGTGAAACAAGCTAACGAGCTCTGCTGAGGGAGAAAAGTGAGTGACAGTGCCATGTAGAGCACCCTCCTCCTTTTCCTCCTCCTCTTCCTCCTCCTCCTTCATCGTCCGTCTATGTGTAGCGACAGAGAGGAAAACAGAAACGGGGCCTCAGGGTACAAATGGTGCGCCGGCAGTCAGGACACTCCTGATCAGTCGGATTCATTTCTGTTTGATATTTTGGTCGTACGACTGCAGACAACCACACAGTGTGAGCAGAGCCCAACTGATCCAGTTTTTGGTCAAACATGAACTCTTACTTTATTGACACTGTAGGAACAATCACATCGAGTGCTGATACATGGCCCCGCATGCAGATCAGGTACGCCTCTGCAGAGTTAGCTTTAATGCTAACATGCTAACACTTTTTTGATATGGAAATGTTGTGTTTTTCATGTAGCATGGCGGTAGAGTCAGAACCACATGGTGTGTCTTCTGTGTTTCCTCTCCGTATCAGATCTCTCCTCGGGTCTTTTTCTGTTCATCACCTCCTCAATGTGTGTGACAGATCTCTGCTGTCACAGTGTCGTGGTTATCCCTCTCTCTCTCTCTCTCTCGCTCGCTCGCTCTCTCTCTGTCACGGCGTTCGTTTGCCAACGTCATCCCACATTAGAATATCGAGGCAACCACGAGTGTTTACAAATGCAAGTCATCTGTATGCATCACTCAGTGTGTGTGTTTGTGTGTGTGTGTGTGTGTGTGTGTGTGTGTGTGAGTCCTCCCTGCAGCTGTGTGCTCATGCATGGCTGACACTGGAATCTGCCTGCTGCTGCCATGAAGCTGCCCGTTCGCTGCTATTCAGGACAAACATGCACATCAACACACAAACATTTTTTTTCTTTCTTTCAAAGCCTCATAATGAGATTCACTTTAATTCTGTAACGGCTCATCACTGTTACCCTCAAATTCCAACTTTCATCAAGTAAATAAAGGCGTTGAAGAAGGAAAATGTTCCCCAGATTCTTTTTTGTTTGGCTTATTTCTAAAAGAGAAGAAGAAGAACAAGAATACACTTTTCCCTCAGAATGAGGAACACAGGTGGTCATATCTTTTTCATGTGGTCAGCGCCTTTGAATCCATGTTTTGTGTCCCTGCGTCTGTTTGCTGTGTGCACACACATTTCCTTTAGCTCCCCTCTGCTTTACTGCAGCGACAGAGAAACTGGCGTGATCAATTTGAACCTCATTAACTGAATAAAGCAACCTTAGAATAAGGTGACACCGGGACTGTGTGTTCCTGTAGCTCCATAATAGCACATTAATCACTTACTGCAACACCCCCCCCATCAGTGAATTCAGCTTTACTGCAGCGCCGCAACCTTTCACTACTGCCTGAGTGAGACCTCGATGAAGAAATACAAGAAACTGAAACACAGAAAATGTTATCAGGAAAATGTCCTCTACTGTGTTTACAACGTTGAACTGTGAAAACAAAAAGACCTCCTGCGGTCTGTTTGATTTCACATTCTAAATGCTAAAATTGATTGAAAGCTTCTATTTAGAACAGAAGTCTAAAAGAGGCGCAGCAGGTGAGTTTAGGAGTGGATACAATTCAGGGATTGGACGTGATTCAAACCGATGTTCACCAAGCGGATAAAGCTCGTTCTACAACGAGGGTGAGCCTTGTGTTGTCTTTTACCCGTGGACGTAGAGTTGCAGTAAACGTACACACTACAACCTGCAGGGGGCGGAGCTTCTGGGGGAGATGAGGCCAGGAGGCGGGGCCCAGTTTGAATGTTTACAAACATTTCTGCTGACTCTGCCTTTAAGCTTCCATTTTCTTCAGGGGACATTGATTTGTGGTCAACAAAAGGTTCCCAAAGCAGAATGAAGCTGATGAGACACACAGTGAGCAGAAATATAAAGAAGGAGATGGAAGTTTGAGTCTTTGACGTGGTGCATTGATTGTTTTTGACAGAATCAGAGACAGAGACTGGCAGGATGGGGGTGTAGACTCTTATTTTATCTGCTTAATTTTTTGTTTTTTAAAGGAAGCCGACAAAAGCACACACGCACTCTTCGGCGACCTTTTCTTTGATAAATGACAACGGGGGAATTTAATGATAATTGAGGTTGTTTCATCGGAAATCACACCACCTCGAAGTTCTTGTTTTTTCATGTTTTGCTAGATCACATTTTTTACTTTCTTTAATAAAATGACCATTTCACAAAATCAATGAGTATCAGTGACACAAATACTAATAAAAAACATGTTTGAAAGAATGACAATTATGACAAGAAAAGTGAATATAATGCAGCTGATGAAAGAACGTTGAATTAAATGACTTAAATGTCTCCGAAGCCCAGACAGTGACCTCCACGCCTGAGAACTGAAAACTGCAGTTCCATGATTTGGCCACTTGAAGCTGACCTTGAAAGTGAGTCAGTCCCCATGGAGCTCCATGTTAAAATGTCAAAAAGTTTCTGACACTAGAGCTAATTTCTCGATTCTTGACAACTGTACATGCTGAATTTTTGTACAACTCACCAATTTTATTAAAGGTGCAATATGTAACTCTGACCCCTAGTGTTTAAAATGGGTACTGCAGTCCAAATTCTAAACATTGTAGAGAGCTGTCTCCCCCCGCCCCCTCCTCTCTAGAGTCAATGATCACACAGGTTGCCATGTGGTGGACACTGAAGCTTCAGTGTTTAGCCAGCTCTGCATCGGTCTGTAAACCTTTCTGCGTTCTAACCTCTCTCCATTTTTCAAAAGCATCTCCAATATTGATCCTAGTTTGAGTACGTTTCTGCTCGTGGAGCTTATTAGAAACATGCAGAGGCTTTTTAGGTCGGGTACAATCACTTCTATCTGAACCAGTTCTCTTGCCCACTTCCATCGCTGCAACACCTGTTGACCTGATAACTGCTCTCATATCTGGCAAACCAAGCGGCGTCCATAACGGCCGTGTGTGTGTGTGTGGGGGGGGGGGGGGGGGGGGGGGGGGGGGGGGGGGCTTAAAACCGCCTACCTTCTCTGGTCCAAACAAATCCAGAGCATTCAGGACCAGAATCTAAAGTTAGAAGGAAGACATACTGGCTGCTGCATTGTTGTTGATCTAGCATGACCTTGGAAGCTTTTTCATTCCCGTTAACAGGAGCTTAGAAACTCGATTTCTAGATAAATAAATAGAAATGTTATTCAAACCCTGTGCTCTGTGGGACAATCAAAAAATCTGCCACATATCATCCATACATTTTCTTGTTATGTGGTAGAAGCCTTCAGATCTCAGGACGGAGAAATAACTCAGGAGAGATGATGTAATCAAGTTTTCTCTGTCCCCGTCTCTATTCTTTTATGATTTCCTCCAAACAGGATGTATGATCCCATCAGAAGGAGTTTCTCACTCTGAGGCGGGAGTATAAAACAGACACCTCTCCTGCTCTTTATGTTTACAGATCTCTCTTATACAGCCGCCTCGTGATTCAGATAAGGACTCCTGATAAAGGAGATAGAGGAAGGTGGACACAGGAAGAGTGTCACCTTCTTCTCTCCTGAGATTTAACTGCGTCAGCGTCCGCAGGGTCCGCGGGGTAGAGGGATCACAGATGAGCACCAACAGTTCTGGTTTGGATCAGCAGATGAAGCAGGAGGTTTGAAGGTTGGGCCTTGATTTGAGTTTTTCATGTCTTATACTGAAACTGGTCAGACTGAAGTTCGCTGATGTGACCAAAATAGAGAAATATTTGGCGTTTTCCCAAAATCAGAAGCCATCTTGTCTCTAGTCTGATGAAGATGAAGCCTCTAGATGCGGCAGCGGATATTTGTGGTTTCTGGTGTTGCCAACAAATATTGGTATAATTGATGACGATTGGCCTAATTCTCTCCTCCTTCAGCTGGTCATTGTTTACAATTAAACTTTAGCAGCTCAAGATGAGAGAATAAAGTTCTCATATTTTCATGATTTCCTAAACGAGTGATTTTGGGATGGCATTTCACAGCTAAGACACTCCCATCTAGAACAAGCCCACAGGTACAGAGATCGCCTTTTTGTCTCCATCGAGTGTGTGTCAGTCTAATCTCTGAGCATGGGCCCCAAAAAAATCAAATCAAGATGAAGAATCTCTAGCGCACAGCTTCAAGACCTGCAGCAACAGTGAGGTAGCCACAACAAATCAATGTTTAATGCACCATCCAAAATAAAAATCCTCCATTTAACAAAGTTTCTCAAGCATGTTCAAAGTCAAAATCGAACTAAAGAGACTTGGGATTAAGCGTCAAACTCCGGTGTTAAAAAATGAAGACGATGCTGAAGTGTAAAAAAGCCTGCAGTTTCTCGAGTGTCCACTAGAGGCTGGCTGCAGAAGCACAGGAAGTCACATACACACCCATTCTGGGTGATCACACCCATACGTGATTGACAGGCGGGCGCGGTGTAACGGTTTGTCAGGAGTCTTAAAACCCGCCTCAGCTCCATCTCTCAGCCTGTCGTTAGGTTGACTGAAAGTTAGACTGAGACAGCATTTCCAGCACGGAGACCGCCATCGATGGGACTCCAGCGCCCCCTGCAGGAACAGACGGGTGACGTCACTCAGGCTTCATCCAGAATCACTTCTGATTCCAATTTTTCTCCCTTCTCCTGAGATTATGAATATATGGGTTAATAGAGATCACTGATTTCCCAAGAGGGTTAATTTCTGAAAGCCTTTTCATAATTGCAAACACAAACATTGATCTATGGGCTTTTTAAGTTGTTGCTTCAGTCTCCAAATTTACAACAAATACAGCAGCAAATGAAGAAAATCCCAGCGGAAACAAACTCTAAACCACTCCAAACCTGCAGCTAGAGAGGAGAAGTAAGATGCAACTCATCAAATAAAATGCAAACACAAGACTCAAGTTTCCAAAGAACAAAGACGGGGGAGGGGGATTTTGGCCTCTCTTGAAAAATAAATTACATTCCTGGCAACTTGTAGTGTTTCTGTTTGATTGTATTTCCACACAGGGAGGAGACATGGGGAGAAGAGAGGGAAATAAATGCAAACTGTGCAGCTCCAGCAAACACACTGAGGGGCTTATTAAAGTCCTCACCTCAAAAGAGAAAGCATGAAATCAAATGATGAAAAGAGAGTGACGCACTGTTTCAGGGTCTCTGCTTTCACATCACAGAACAAACAGCTGAGGACGACTTATATACGAGAAAGTAGTCCTGTGGTACCTGCTGTTGTTCTTCGGTTTGAGAGCTCACCAATGCTGGTTATTCTCTTGAAATATCGCCACAGATCCTGTTGGAAAAAATACTTTTAATGCATATAAAAGGATTAAAAGGAAGGCAAAGGAATAAATGATTGTTCCCCCAATTGCTTCAGCTCCCATTTCTCACCAATAACCAAACAGTGGAAATGATTGACAGTTATATACACCTTGACAAATCAACCTCAGTTTCCACCAGCTTTACCAGTGACATCCTGAAAATGAGCCATCAAAGACTGTCAGCCACTAAAAAACTGAAAGGATGTTACCCCTGGACAACTACTAGTTTTTTTTTTGCAGAAGGCTGCTATTAGTTTTCTCTACATTTCAATGGAGCATATGTAACCAGTGGATTTCTGCGTTGTGTTTTCTGGTCAAATGATGCTGTGACACCAGGATTTTTACTCGTCTCTTTGTAAGGTATGATAGCTTAATGCGCGTGCACGTAAACTAGCTTAAATTGCTGTGCACGGCAAGCTAGGCTCCATGGAAAATGAAATAACAATAAATGTAGGACATTCCAATCAAATCAATATACCAACAGCTAACAAAAGACTATTAAACATTCTGAAGAACATACATATACACACAATAATACAATAATTAAAGGATGGAAGGGAATAAAAACTTCGGAAAACAATGGACACCCACCTCTCCCAGAGGGAATTGTACTAAAGGGCAGAGGGGAGGTGGCAAAATGAATATGTAATAATAACCAAAGAAGAAGGAGACAAAGGAAGAAGGGGCTGCGGACTACAAAATAAGACGTAACAGACAATTGCCAGGTAATTTTTGTGTAATTTTTAAAACAAACAATGAAAGATGCACTAACATATTTGACCCTGTTACACATACTTTCTTTAGTTTGCACTTCAAATTGTAAATAAAAACTTTGCACATCTATTTCATAAGACAGGGGCATAGGGAAGTCATGCACTCTGTCTTACTTTATTTATTTTAGTTTGCGCTCACAACACTGTTTAGGCCACCCATGCATAAGTCAGTGCCTCAGGTGGGCCACCCCAGTCAAAAAAGTCTGGCAGAATAATTGGTCTCACACCCAATAACAGAACTCAACAACAAGGCCATCACACGCATTGCAACCTCAACAGAACAGGATGTCACACATCCACTAAACACCCACCTTACCCCACTTCACCTCAGGACGGTGGTACAGAGCACCGAGATGCAGAAGGGCTCGCTTTATTCAGTGGTTATTGTCTGTGGGATGGACCAATGGGCTAATGGGAATTTTCCAATGGTGACAATTAGGACAAGGAAGATCGAAATGGTAAAGAGATCTTCCAGATGGCTACCAAAAGTTAAATTCAGTGATATTGCATGATTGTTATTGAGTGAGTTAACCAACTTCTTCGAATTCCTGTTGAATTAAACGTACGACACAAGAAAGGCACCAAACTGGTGAGAACCGGAGCCGTGTAATTATTTGATAAAAGCTTCAGCCGTCACAGCGGAGCAGCTCTGATTGATTTCACAGGAAACACTCACTGTGTCCTCGCTGATAGCTGCAGTGGAGTCTGCCGGTGAGTGTCTGTGGATAAAAGCCGCAGCTGAAGTGACTCTAATGTTAGAAAGCAGTCACAGAGTCCAGGTTCAGACGGAGGTGACCGCGTCCTTTCATCTGAAGTCCGATCCCCCGCTGCTCCGATAACTTTGAAGTCCAGATGACACGGGATTGGATGTCGTTATTCTTTCTCTCTCTCGCTCTCTACCTCTACTACTCCAAGCTCTCTTCTTGCTTTTTGTCCCTCCTCTTTACTACCTTTATTCTCCCCGTCTTACTACCAACGTCCTTTTGTTCAGTCGGACGGCGTGCGCCCGACAGGGTCTGTTTCTGGATCATAATGACGTAATGTTGACAAAGTGATGGAAAATAAAATCAGGAGTCCACATCCAAATGCTTCCAAACCTTGAGTTGGGCTTTTACGCAATTGCCTTCTAGGTATTTTTGGAGACAGAAGTTACCGTCTGTACAAAAAACTGCAGTTCCTCTAATGGCCACTTGAGGCTGACCCCAAAGGTGAGTCGACCTTCTTTCACCCCCTTTTTAAAATGCCCAATTTCACAGCAGAACTGAACGTGTTAACAGTCTGCTATTAAAAACGACAGAAGCCCTGAGAGAACATACATCTGACCTTTAAGAGCAGGCGACTTGGAGTCAACCTAAAAAGATGCCAGGACCACCTCAACTGGCTCCTTTAGATGTGCAACCTATTTCAGCCCCTTGGATCCGCAGTCTCATTATTTCCGGTCACAACCTGACCACAGGTAAGGGTTGGAACATAGACTGTCTTACAGCCCATTTCCCTGTTCAGACTGTCCTGCACACCGCCTGCAATACTGCTGACGCTGCGACAATCCGATCTCATGATCCATTTTACCCCGACTCATGAACAAGACCCTGAGATACTTCCCTTGAGGCAGGGACTCACTCCCCACCTGAGGCGTGCCATCTACCGTTTTTCGGCAAGATAACCATGACCTCGGACTTGAAGGACGCTGACCCTCTGACCCATCCGAGTGTCCAGATATGATCAGAGCTATTCAATGAAGAGAAACAGTAGAAGCGCTAAATGCTGTTTTCTGTCTGAGTCCATGCGTCAGTGAACAGGTGAGCTGCCACTGTGAAGGTACACAGAGAGGTGAAGTGGAAACAGATAAACAACACACACACACACACACACACACACACACACACACACACACACACACACACACACACACACACACACACACACACACACAAACACACAAACACACAAACATGCAGCCTGCCCGCTGGTGCAATCAGCACAGTCACTCACACATGAAGAGGCAAATACAGGAAGTCACAAACACAGACACCTTCATCTACATCACTGTCTGTCTCTCTCTCACACACACACACACACACACACACACACACACACACACACACACACACACACACACATACAAACACACACAACGAGCCCCTGACAGCAGCGTGATGACTGAGAGGAGTCTCTTCTGGCCTGTTGGATTGCTTTTCTGACACTGAGTGGGTATTAATCGCTTGAATATGTGTTTAATTATAAAATCAGAATCAATTACGACCCGAATGGTGCGAGACACTCTCGCAGCTCTTCAAGAGAAAAAAGCGACACTGTGTGTGTGTGTGTATGTGTGTGAGTCGAGTTTGAAGCTGTCACTTTGTCTCAGCAACAAATTACTGTTTTGGTAAATCAAGTCTCAGTGACTGACACGTTCAAAAGCTCCGTTATGAAACGTCTGCACATCAGCTGGAGAGGGGAGCTCACTGCAGGGCTTTCTGAAAAATTATACAAGCAGAGATAAATGTTGTTGTTTTTTCTCATGTGCAAATAAAATGCTTGTGTTTCTCGTCGGACTAAACATTGACACCTGTAGAAACCAGAATCATCCTCATTGGCCAGGATTGTGTGCAACATATTTATGTTGAAACAAACATTATGACATAGTAAAAAAATATATCTTTATTTAAAGGCAGGGTTGGTAATTTTCTAAAACTAGCATGATTTTAAAAGTAGCATTCCCTCAGTGCTCCGTCTGCACCCCCTCCCCTCTGTGCTCCCTCTAAAGCCACGCCCCCTCACTTACATGAACGAGCGCCGTCTCTCCAGAAATGGACCTCAGCTCATCTCTTACATTGTGTAGAAACTACGTCGTCTCATGTCTCATTCAGCGGTAAGTAAACTCACAGTATAAACTCCGTCATCGGTGGCGCCCTTTGAGTTTGAGCTAGAGCCTGAAGAGGTAGAGAGCGAGCAGGGAGACGGGGAGGCGTCTGATTGGTTCATCAGATTGGTACCTCGTGGCAGACATTGGTGGAAGTTTTTACAGACTTACAACTGATACAGATGACGGATTTTCTTTGTTCCTTTTTCAGAGAACATGAGTTATTAATTTCTGTCAGGACCTAAAGACAATTTCAACCAGAATCTGAAAAAGTGGATCTGGAGGACATTACCAACCTTTAACCGGGAGGAAAAACTCATTGAGATTGAACATTTCTATGTGAAGAAGGTATATATTGGAGACCATATTACTGGATGTATGGACTGCATGGTGTGCATGGTGTACCTGCAGTCAGGGGGAACAGGATGGTGCACGGGTTAAGGGGCTAACAGGGGGGTCACATTCTACTGTTGGTTGACATTTAAAGCGCTGGAAATGTCTATGAGGACTGGCCGATTATTCCAGAGCAAAGGTTGGTGATATTTGTTTCAGGAGCTTGGGTTTGTTTGTTGCTCTACAGGCGGATGAATCCATGAACACGTTGATGTAAAAGAAGCAGGTGATGCAGTTTTGACTTGGAGAGCTCTCAGTTTAAGACCAGTCGGCGGTATTTATAGACCCCTGTAGGATTACGATCAAAGCTCCATTTCTTGTCCCTGATGATGTCCAGGTACTTGAAGCTCTTCACCTGCTTTGTTGCTGATGGAAGTGGAGCGGTTTCCTGCAGGTGTCTGAATTGAGCTCCTTCAGCTCGGCGAGGTCGCAGTGGAGGTCAAGTGCAAAGTGGGGAAAAAATAGATTATTGTTGGTCTTTGGTGACCAAGAAAGTCCTCGTCTTTGAGGAGGCTGAGTGCGGCCGTGTCTTGGTCAGTGTTTTGTAACAGAAGAGGAGATAAGAGAGAAACCACCTCTGCTGTTTCCTCATGGCACAGATCAGTGTGGAGGTTGGGAGTAAATAACTGCATGCAACTTGTAAATAAATGTATTTCTGATGAATTAAATATGTCGGTATATGTGGCCATTTATCGTTATAATAGGATTCTATATGTGGTGATAACACCTTATTCTATGGTTTGAAATCTTTCATCTTGTAGGCTCTCAAGTAGACGGAGCTCCCCCAACCTTCAGCGAGGTGATCGGCCACTACTCCCACCTGACGTCCCTGACGCCCAGCCTCCACCATCAGACTGTGTCGTACCCACAACCACTGGCATCCTCATTCATGCACGGCCTGCTCCGACCTCCACGTCAGCGGGTAGGAAGTGAGACTGCTTTGCTGGAGGTAAAAAAAATCGTATTTACATTTGAACGGTTATGCCCCAATATATTAAAACCATCCACAACGTGACCCAAAGGAAGTCACACAAACTAACCTACAAAAGTCAAAACCGAAGAACTAAATCATCAAACAAAGTCAAAACTAAAGTCTAAATTAACAGGACATGATAACCCAGAAATCCCTTTACTGAGAGGCAACATGCAGCATTCCTCGCTCCTTCAACGCCTTGGCCTCCAGAAGCCGAGTCTTTAAAGCACCTTTTCTGCAGCTTCTGGAGCAAGAGAGGGAGAGGAGGGGAAAAGGGGGGCGAACTGTGACAGAACAGTTTGGATAATCAGGCTGGGATCGGCTCCATCGTTGGTCAGGATTGTGGTCATCAGAGCTTCTGATGGCGGTTAGATGCAGAATGTACTTCTTATGATCTTTTCTCTGTTACCTGATTCCCCTCGCTCTTATCTCACTCTGAGCCAGCCTTGTAAACAGCTCTATCGCCTCAATCATTCAGGAATAATCTGAGGTTTTGTCCTTTTTTTCTCACAACATTTTTAGCTCCAGTTGTAGATCAGAATCTCTCCCATCAGACTCCCCGCCTGTGGGGACGGAGGAGAGAATCTTTTTTTTAATTCTCTCCGTGCGACTCATTTACCGATCTACGCAGAGACACAACTACAGCGCTGAGATGATATCAGGCTACAGGCCAATGAAACACCCACCCACAGTGAGATACATGCATCACCTCTGCGTGCTCACTTTGAAACGCTGTCACACACTAAAGGGATCACAAGGTTGTGTGAAGTTCAGGTGAAGACGAGCTGCTGCTGCAGCAGGAATGTGAAATGTTTACATGACGACACGTCCCTTTAAATAAAGATCTCACTATGGTGGTGTATGTTTGGTTTCTTTGGCAAAAAAAGAAAATCATACTGTAGGAGCTGCATGTTGGTTGTTCTGCATCTTGTTGTCTTTCATTTTGTACGCATTCTCCACGGGTGGCGAGGGTACCAAGCTATAAGTTGATGCACACGAAGCACTTGGTGGAAGACGGCCAAGCGGCAACCTCCGCTGTTGAGAAATGAAAGCAATGCTAGAGTGCAAAAAAAAACTACAGTTCCTCAAGTGTCCACTAGAGGCTGGCTGCAGAAGCAAAATCATCCCCATCACCACTTTTTACACTAGGAAAAAAACATTTTTACAGCCTGGTATAGAAAGTAATTTGGTATAAATAACTCACTTCTTTATTTGCACGCAATTTGTTTTTAAATCATCCGTTTTGATCATTTTAAAGAGGACATATTATCCCCCTTCTCCACCTTTTCCAACAGTCCCCTGTGGTCTAAATGAAACATCTGTGCTGTGCTTTGGTCAAAATATAACATGAATCAAGCACCAGAGGAGGTTTGTGACCCTGTATAAACCAGCTCTCTCAGAACGCTCCGCTTTGGTGTGTGTGTCTCTTTAAATGCAATGACCGACCTGCTCAAAAGTTTTGTTCTAGGCTGGGGCTGGAGTCCATGTGTGGAGATACCAGGGGAAGGGGAGGGGATTTGTTTTTTTTACCAGAATCCCACTGTGACATCACAAGGAGAACACATTTAAAACGGAGCATAGTGTTGTAAGACTTATGCAGACCACAAACAAAGGACTGGATGGGTTTATTTCACATTTTGTGGGTCAGTAGACACTCAGGTTACACAAATATATGTTCAGAAACACTGTAGAGGTGGATTCTTAAGAATATGTCCCCTTTAAAAGAGATCTATTATAGGAGGATGTTACAGAGGATGATGTAACTGATGTCGAAGATGATGATATTTAGGATGGTTTTGATGCTGATTAGAACTCCCAGGAGCTGCTGTTGATGATGATATATTAACTTTAATTTAAAAAAAAGGTGCTCTGCCTCTGGTCACTTCCTCTCAGCACCTGATTTGGACAAAAGCGTCTGATACATGAAATGTAGAATTGACCAACAATGCAGCTTGTTTGAGACAGACTTACATCATTCTTACACAAAACATCCTAATCGGTTTAGAAAACACAATTTGAAAATTAAAGAAGTCCCTTGCAGCATCAGTGAACATTAAAAAACATTTAAAAGACTCATGAATCTCTTAACCTGTCAAAAACCATCTGTTGTTTTGTTTCTAAAAACTGGTTTCTAAATTTACCAGTTCCCAAAAAAATGTATAAGCCAAAAACTAATAATGGCAACTTCCAAACAACCCTATTAAACAATCAACACCATGGACATGATTTTCTTGGCAGCGTGCACAAGAATCGAGGAGAGTGAAGCATGCTTGAGGGTGTGTGTGTGTGTGTGTGTGTGCGTGTGTTTGTGCGTGTGTGTGTGTGTGTGCGATCAGTTTAGCCAATAATTGACTTATAAGCTGCGTGTGGGCGTGCAATTAACTGAAAACTAATTAAGAAGCTGTGAAACCTACCCGACGACAGCCTGGCGTCCTTTTTATAGACTTTGGATTCAACAAATATCATCACGTCTAAAAAAAAACATGACCATCAACCTGCCGATGAAAAGTGCATTTCAAGTGAAGCTTGAGTTTGAAGCCAGAGCTCTACTCGCCCAAACCTGCCTGACCGGACTCATTCCCATGACTGTATAACCAACCCGTGTTGGTGCCCATGGCGAGATCATGATCAGATGGCGACCTTAAGATTAGCGTCGACGATCACATGAAGTCATTCATCATTCTTCTCGTTACTTCAGGGTCGACCTTCTTACCTTCACGACTGTTTTGGAACAATAAGAAGACACCGAGTTGATTTCTTTTAATTTTCTAAATACTTTAACTCCAAATTTCCGTATACAACATGCACGCCGTGGTCCATCAGAGCCGCACACTACACCGCCATTCTAGTCAATCATTGTGTTTCAACAGCGAGTGCCGGTGTCGGTCTCCATAGCGTGCCAGCAGCGCCACTAGGCCACTAGGCTCTGCGTCGACCTGGACAGGAAGTTTCAGAAACTGATCCAGTGGGGCATGGCGAGCGCCGTCTAACGGAGCAAAACTGTAGCGCTGATGGACCACATATCACCACACTTCAGTTTGTCCACCTTCAAAATAAAAGCAGCACACTTCAGTTCGTCCACCTTCAAAATAAAAGCACCACACTTCAGTTTGTCCACCTTCAAAATAAAAGCACCACACTTCAGTTTGTCCACCTTCAAAATAAAAGCACCACACTTCAGTTCGTGGAGTATGTGGAAAATTTGAGGTACCATCTCTTCTTCTGCTGTCGTGTAGCGAGTGAGTACGAAGCGCGCCAAAGAGAGAGAGAAGCTGAATCGAGCAGCGCTGAGGGAGAGGAGCAGGGGCGTTGACAATCTGGTAGTTGGTTATGTTCAAAATATTCAGGGCTCACAGCGGCGCCCCCGTGAAGCCTGGCTCGATAAATGAGGAGAAATAAAAAGTAACAGAACAAAAGAATGGCGGTATGAGACCGAGAACACGAGCTGCAGAAGGTAAAGAGTCTCAAAGGAAACGAGGAAAAAAACTTTGTGACAACTTTTCTCTGATGTTGTGAGTTCAGACACGGGCTCGGAGCGCCGACATCAGTGGAGAGAGAGCAGAGCGCTGGCACACGACATCAAACTGGAAGCAACATCTGCAGCGACTCACTTGCCGCCAGCATGGCTTCCAGTTTGCTGTGGCGAGGAGACGGGCCACGCTTGGAGGGGAGCTTTACTGTAGGAAGAGGAAATCAGTGCATAACCACCAAGACGTTTTTCTGAATTCAAAAAAGCACCAGATGAGGAAAAATACTGTTTCTGTTAGAGGAAGGCAGGGTGGCAAAAAAATCTGATCAGGATTTTATTTTTATACTTCAGCAGCACTCTTGGATTTTATCTTATAATAATTTAGCTTTAAAGCCTGTCAAAACAGCACGGGACGCGAGCGAGCAGCAGCGGCAAAATCAGCATGATTCTATTGCTTCCTATTGGAGTGTTGCGACAGCCAGCGAGCGACGCCGTTTCTCTTTTCTTCTGTCACTACATAGACGGACGTGGAAGAAGGAATGAGGGGGCTTTACACGGCACTGATACTCTCTCCTCCCTCAGCAGAGCTCGTTAGCTTGTTAGCTTGATTTTACAAACAAGTGGTGCATTTATATATTCCACATCATGATTGAAATGTTGACCTGTGTCAACATCGGAGAAAAACTTTATTCAGCTCTCAGCGAGTCGTTTATTGACGAGCCTCTGAGTGTTGAGATTTGAGTCAACAGCTCGTAAATACAAAGCACCACACCTCAGTTTGTCCACCTTCAAAATAAAAGCACCACACTTCAGTTGGTCCACCTTCAAAATAAAAGCACCACACTTCAGTTGGTCCACCTTCAAAATAAAAGCACCACACTTCAGTTTGTCCACCTTCAAAATAAAAGCACCACACTTCAGTTTGTCCACCTTCAAAATAAAAGCACCACACTTCAGTTTTTCAACCTTCAAAATAAAAGCAGCACACTTCAGTTTGTCCACCTTCAAAATAAAAGCACCGCATCTCAGTTCGTCCACCTTCAAAATAAAAGCACCACATTTTATAATGTTTACAAGGAAGAAACTGAGATTCACAGAACAGAGACGTGAAGATTTAACAGACGCGGTGTGGACAGCGAACGTCCGTGCATAAGTTGCTTCGAGTAAATGGCATTCTTCTTTTTTAATGTGTGGTTCCAGTAAAGCTAACAGCGTATCAAACCGGAGCACTGACATCCTGAAGTACACCTGGAAGCGATCTGGACAATTCTGCCACTCCTTCATCGACAGGTGAAACTCTCCTCGCTGTCGTCTTGCTTTTAAGCAGTTGAAAGGACCACTAAATCATCTGCACTGCTTGATGACTCTGGGTGATAAGAGCAAGATTTGGTTTGGCACCCGAAAAAACAGTCTCTGCAAAGACCATTAGTCTCTCTCAAACCTTCTGCATTAGACACAGCTCGTTTAGAAAAGGCGCCGCCAGCCAGGCTGCCTCTGATCTGAATATATTTCACAAAGGTAAGAATGTTTGTCCACAATGTTGACAAATGCTCATCAATGAAAAGAGTCCTCTTTCATGTGCAGCATCACACAGCTCTTGTTTATTTCCATGCATGTGTGATAGTATCAGTTAAACTTCTCGTATCCTTATCTGCATACATCTGATCTCACTCCCCTTTAACCTACATCATGTTATCACACATGCTGCCATATTTAGTTTGCTGCACCCAGACATTCTGCTCTCGTTTGTGGGGCTCAAACATTTCTGCTCGACTCTCGATCTGCTGCAGAGATTGAGCCTGAGCCAGTGATAGCTCTATCTATCTGCATGCAGCAGGCCGCTCACTCCACACAGATACTGTCGCTACGAGGGGCTCCGGCACCGATACCGTCGATGGGCATGAGTGCAGGGGGGGGGGGGGGGCAAATGAGGAAACGAGCTGTGCGTGGTTTGATTCTGTTTAGACGAGCAGATGGTGATGCCAAATGTTGCATCTTAAAAAAAAAGGCATGCTTTAGTTGAAGTCTGCTTTTTATTTAGCAAACACAGAAATCTAAACAGATTGTTTTTATTAAAACATGAAACATACGACTGAACCGTGTGCAGCACGACTCTCTCCCTCAGGTTCTTCCTCCTCCCTCCACCTGCTGCACACCTGAGGAGGAGGAGGAGGAGGAAGAGGAGGAGGAGGAGGAGGGGGATTTTAAGGGGCAGGTAGGAGAGACAGAAGCCAGCTGTGCAGTGCCTCAGCATCGCCGAAGCACGGCACAGCTGGGGCTGCACACACACACACAGTCAGACATGCAAACACACACACACATACACACACAAACTGTCCTCTATGCCATCTCGTTACACATGCACACTGACACACCTGCAGGTTTACCTTCTGCAGGTACGCAGCTCACTGCTCAAGTCACACTTCATAGAAACATGCATCGATGTGCAACAAGCTCAGGTTCACACACACACACACACACACACACACACACACACACACACACACACACACACACACACACAGTGTTGCATAAAAGGCCATAAGGCAGGACCACTCTCTGCAGAGATGCCCTGTCTGTCTGTAGGTCAGCCAGCTAAAACTGCAGAGCAGAAGGGGCCACACACAAACACCCACACACACACACACACACACACACACACACACACATAGACAATCACACATTCACATTCAATTCACACTTTCTCATCCAAACACAGCAACATACGCAGACACACACACGCACACACACAGACACACACACACACACAGATAGAGAGTTCTACTTTGCAGCCACTGAGATAAAAACATTTCAATGCAGTTTCAGGACATTTAAGGACACAGAAAGCTCCTCCACACGGTGCGGACGGAGACTATGGGCTCAACACACACACACACACACACACACACACACACACACACACACCTCATCGTATTCAACTCGAAAGCTTGAATTTCAAATGGGGGGCAAACAAATCAATGAAACGTTCTTTCCAGAAATCAAACAAACAAACATGCTTGAAACAAAGAGTCGCTGTGATTCATGTGCATTTGGTGAATCGTTGGATGTAGTCTTGCAGAAACTCAAAAAAGTGCCACTGGCCTCGCCTTAAACACCCGTAACGTCTCCCTCGTGGTCGTATACGGCCATTAGCTGCGACATCAGAAACATAACCAGTGAACGTGTTTTCATCCCCGAACAAGGTTTGAATTATGACCAACATTACCCCGATGCAGATTCATCTTTCTCCCAGAGGTAATAAATAGCTCAGAGGTTTCCCATTTGTCTTGCTGATGTGTGTCAGCAGCTGATTTATTCTCCTAAAGCTTCGCTAAGCCACATTTCAATTTGTCATATTTTGGGGAAGTTTTCCTCGACAAGTTGGATTCTGCTCCTCTCCGTCTTCCTCGTCTTTATCTGCAGGAAACAGGCTGATGTAATTCTTCTTTACAGCTTCTTTTTCTGATCCACTCAGGGTTTACCGAGCACCGCTTCACAGGGCTCTCTTTGTGTTTTATTGAAGCCGCGCTGCTGCAGGAAGCTGGTACCTGTAGTGTTAGAACAGAGTGGACAAGTAGTGGACGGATTGGGTTGTGTTTGGTATGACTCTGCAGCCTTTTTTCACAGACTGGAGATACAAATTGAGACTCAGAAATGCGTTGACGTCAGAAAGTTTTGTAGTGAATAGTGAATTGTCCTGATTTTGTTATATTGTCTACAGACCATTTCAGCCGCACTAACAAGTCTGTGTACGCTGCGTTCCGTCAGCGCCACAAATTGCGGGTAACATGTTAACGTTTGCATTTTAGAAGTCCAGTTTTAGTTGTACTAACACAAAAAAATCGACTTTTCTAAATGCATGTAAATGTACAGAGACGACGTCCATGTCTATGGGGAGTAAAAGGACGTCGAGGAGAGGACGCTGCCCGTTGAAACGTCACCACTTGTAGCACCGAGCTCAAAACGGCGCCCTGTTCATCGCCACCTCATGGTCAGCTGCTGAGGGGAACTGAGCGCTCACCCGTCTGCTTGTGATGCCCCCCCCCCCCCCCCCCCCCCCCCCCCCCCCGCCCCCTCCTCCCTGATATCTGTTCTGTTTTTTATTACCTCATCGTTTTTGATGTTGTTTTCTCGTCTTCACCACGGGGGGGGGGGAGAACGAGGCTGATGTAATGCTGAGATTTGCTGCATTGTAATGCAGCTGTTTCACTCACACGCTGCTGGATCGATGAAAGGGCATTTTAAAATTCAATTATCGCTTCTTTTTTTTTTTTTTTTTTTACTTTCCCTCTCACACTCTCTCCCTTATGACTTTCTTTCTGTCTCACCATCTCTGTCTCGTTTCCCCCTTCCCTCCCTCCCTGCCTCTCTCTGGCACTCTAACTCGTCCCCCATCAACATATCCCCCCCACCTAAACTCCACTCTCTTATCCTCTGTGATATCGCTGAGCTCTGGCTTGTGTAGTGGGACTTGCAGCAGGATTCTGGAGAGTAATGGAGAGGGTGTAGCAGGATATAGAGCGCTTTATAATCCTAATTCAGCAAACATTCATTTGACAAGCTGTTGCCATTTTCAGACTCATGATCGACCCCTTTACACTAAACTTATTCAGACCCATGAGAAGCTGTGCACTTTAACCTTTACGTAAATCTGGACCCCTTCAGGAATATCTGACCTTCAGAGAAACTGCTAAAGTTGTCAGACATTTGGAGAGTAAGGTGATGATGTAAAAAGACAGATATAACCCTGATGCATGTTGGTTGTTTGGCAGCTCCACTCTGGGATGGCTCCATGCTCCCTCGTCTATTGTCTATCAGTCTCCGGTCTGAGACCAGGAGTCGATGAATGCTGTAGCATCTATCGCCACTCATTTGTCATTGATTGGTTTTCAAATGTCAAGAGGGCCGGGTTTAGTTCAAATGAGCTGCACGGTGGGGAGAGAGAGAGAGAGAGAGAGAGTGGAGAGAGGGAGGAATTCTTTAGTTTGGGCGGCGATGGACGATGAATGACAACCCTCATCCCGCTCGTCTTTTTTTGTTTTAACCAGTGCGTGCATCCGTTTGACACCACGACTCTCAGACAACTCAGCTCAAGGAATATCCCCCTTATGACATCACATATTGACCTTTGTTAACGTCCCTTTGAGCCTCTTTCGTCAACTTTTCGATCTGTCGCGAGTTCCTTTTTCAGCGGTTCAGTTCACGTTCCTAACCTTCCTTCAAAATAAAAGCACGTTATTACCCAAACAGGAAGTACAGTACTTTAGTTTAAGAGCTTAAAGGTCCAATCAGTAAGATGTGTAATGAGTGAAGTGATGAAGTGACCTTACTATATGATCAGACATTAAGGAAACATGCTATGTTGAAGTGCTGGCTTCTCTGACAACAATGCAGCAGCCAGTATGTCCTCCTTCTAACGTCCTGAATGCTCTGGATTTGTTTGGACCAGAGAAGGTAGGCGGTTTTAAGACACCCCCACACAGCCGTTTTGGACGCCCCTCGGTTTGCCAGATATGAGAGCAGTTATCAGGTCAAACCAACAGGTGTTGCAGCGATGGAAGCGGGCAAGAGAACTGGTTCAGATAGAAGTGATTGTACCCGACCTAAAAAGCCTCTGCATGTTTCTAATAAGCTCCACGAGCAGAAACGTGCTCAAACTAGGATCAATATTGTAGATGCTTTTGAAAAATGGAGAGAGGTTAGAACACAGAAAGGTTTACAGATCGATGCAGAGCTGGCTAAACACTGAAGCTTCAGTGTCCACCACATGGCAACCTGTGTGAACATCGACTCTGGAGAGGAGGGGGCGGGGGGACAGCTCTCCACAATGTTTAGAATCTGGACTGCAGTACCCATTTTAAACACTAGGGGTCAGAAACAAAACATAGCGAAAGCTGTTTTGAAAAGCAAAATAATAGAATTTCAAACATGCAAATAATCATGATTAACTCCTGAAATTCAGCGAGTAACCAGGATCCAAAGGTACCAAAGCTTCAGTTGAAGCAGACTTCAATGCATGAAATACACTCTTGGCTTTTACACCTCTGTAACGACTGGATCTCCTGCAACGAGTCCAGGATGAATCAGTGGCGGTGGGTATATCAGGAGCAGGGGGAGAGGAAACAGCAGATTAGAGCTGAACGATTTTACACAAGAATAGAAGGTTAATCAGATAACAGGGTGCAGAGGCACAACATGAAGGCGCAGCAGAGGATCAGAGCTGGCACCCGCAGAACCCGGGGAGGTGTCATGGAGGGCACTGCAGAAAAGCACTGTGATGTATAGGATTCTGGGTACGGGGGGTTGCAGCAGGGCAGTGTTTTGGCGGCGCAGTGGGGCTTGCAGGGATTTAAATTTAAGGGATGCAGCGAGGATGAATGCACCAGGAGCCCAGATGAAGCAAAGCGCCACAAGACAAAATGCTCTGCCTCTGCTCGCCGATAATGACAGCAGAGATGCAGATAGACTGAAACAGCACACAGATATATAGACGGCGTGCAGGAGGATTGGATGTGTGTGTTGTGTGGAAGGGCGAGGACAAACAGCAGCGGGGGCGTTTGTTACGTTATAGAGGAGGTGAGAGAGGGATAGAGAGATAGAGAGGTGGAGCAACAGCCGCACACGGGGAGACGAGATAACAGAGTTTGATTCATAGAGATCCTCTGGTGGCCAAGCATCGCACCGTGTAACCATGCAGCCCCTAAAGTCCCTCGTCATGACACATAGTTCTGCAGAAGCCCCTGAAATGGAAAAGTATTTAAGCAGTGATGGAGTGGATGTTTTACCCTGAAAAGAGGACAGGGCGGCCGCAGAGTGTAAAGTAGGATATGATGAGATGAGGTCGTCAGATTGGAATGTCGACGACCTTGTATGGCTGGGCGATGCGGACCAAAAGTCATATCTTGATATTGATGAGCTGAATGGCGATACTCGATATGTATTTTATTAAGAGTGAAAATAAACTATCTGTTTGTGAATTTAAAAAGTAATATTAAAAATATATAAAATGTTCCTTCAATACATTAAAAGAGAGAGAGAGGAGGAGCAGGGTTTAGAGGGACAGACAGTCAGTCATCATCAGTGAAATAAAAAAAAAGGTGACCTGGCACCTCAATGACGTTATTTTAATGCAACATAAACTATATCGATATTAACGATATTGTCTTACCCTATATCTTGTTTGAAAATATATCCATATATCTTAAAAACTCAATATATTTCCCAGCCCTATGACCTTGGTGACGCAGCGAGTGAGGGATACACGCTTCAGTCTGAAGCATCAAATGGAGAGAGGCCGATAAACCTGACCACCCCCCCCCCCCTCGATGACGATTCGTCCGGCATGAAACAACATTTTACACCGCTTTAAAAAAAAAGAAAAAAAAAAGGAAAACTGCCGACTGGGTCATGCACTGAAAGAAATTTCATTCTGAGGCTCATAAATCTCTCGCTGGCGGAGAAGGAGCTAATCTCGCCGAGCTGAATGAAACCACATTCCTCTGCAGAAAAAAAAGAAAAGTGCGTTCTTTTCTGGGGAGAAATAAAAGCTAAACCGGCCGACGCCAATGTGTTGGCACGGTTCGACAAAATGACTCAAATGGGGTTTCAGAGGAAATCAAAAAAATTGCAGGTGCACTTCTTGAAGAGGCGACGAGGTGTGCAGCCCGGTCACATGCGGGAAGGAGCGCTGAGTGGGAAAAAAGAAAGCAATCGGACAATGACAAAAAAACAACAGACTTTAATCAAACATGAGGTAAAGACTCCGGGTGAACCGTCTCACTACATCTACCGAGCGTGCACGGATGTGTGTCTGCAAGAAGATGGCGACCACGACCAGGAGTGTTTCCCCTACCATTATATTGGGGGGGGGGGGGGGCGGCCCCACTTTTGTTAAATCTTACATATTTATGGTTTCAGTAATTTACTTGTATGAAATTTAATGATTATTTTACTGACAGGTTTTATTGATGAATTTTTTGTTATTTTGCTAGCTCTGTGAAGTCCAGGACAAATTTCCCACTTGGACAATAAAGTTATATTATACTCATATTTAATCATTATTATATATATATAGTCATATTTAGTCATGTAAATATTAGTCTTTTCCTATGATGTTTATTGTTGATATTTAATGTTGTACCTGTACATAAGAGAGCACAGTTCACCGAAGTTAAATTCTTTGTGTGTGTAAGCATACCTGGCCAATAAATCTGATTCTGATTCTGAAGTTAAAGTTAATCTTAATGTCATATCCCGATCGTTTCTTCATGAAAGCCAACACAAACGTGGAGGATGACACATACAGCGATGGGCATACTCGCACTGATTGGATGATGTCAACGTGTGAACGCACTCGTCTGTGGAGGACGTTTGAGTGTCCGTGTAGGGCTGGCTGTTGCCGTGACGTAATATCCACCGCCATGATCCACGGTGGCTTAGTAGCGGTGTGTGGTATCTCCCCCCAACCCCTTTTTTGATTTAAAAGCAAATGTATTCGTGAATCAGGAGTCAGAACTCGGTTTGCTGGCAACAATATCTGGCCCACAGGATTTATGTGACTGAACCATACTACACTTATTTTATCATTTTCTTTACAACAACAACGCCATGACAAACACTCAGGCCACAGAGCAGAGCGGCGCTGCAGACAGCGGACAGCGCCTGGTGCTGAAGTGAAGCACCGTCACAGCAGCAACAGGTTTGACCAGAATCACCTCCTCTTTAGCGCTTTTTTAAAAAAAGCTGTCCAGAAGATTTACAACTCTCTATTCAGGCTGGGGAAAAAGAAACACGAGATATATAAGAGGAAACAACAGGCTGAAATAGACAAAGGACTCAGGGGCGTGTCCAGAGGGCTTCCCTGATTGGTCACCTTAGGTGCCACTCAAAAAATCCCAAACTATGATTGGCTATTTGTCCTGTCAGAGGCGGGACTTAAGTTTAAAACAACTAGAAGGTATTTTTTCAGGGGGAAAGGCTGCTAGTAATTTTCTTGACATATCAATGTAGCACATTTTCTCTTGTTTGTACTTTAAAGTGTAAATGAAAACTTTTCACATTTATTTAATCATACAGGTTCAGAGGAGAGTCATGCACGCCGTCTTTACTTGCAATCAACTATCTGGCATCGTGTCGGGACCAAAACTTTGCAAGTGAGAATCTGCAGGAGTTTGCATGCAACTTTTGAACATGAATCTTCTTTTTGTGTCATTAAAAATGTAATCTATTATCTTGTGTTGTAAAGTAGAGATGATTGGTGATGTCAGAAAGGGTTAATAATTGATTTTTATTTGTGTGTTTGTGTGCACATAAAAAGTCTGAAAGGAACGAAGAAGAACTTAAAGAAGAAGAGCGAAGGAGAAATAGGGAAGTACTTAAAATGAAAAAAATGAAAAGATATGAAGTTTATGAAAGAAGCTTCCAGAGGAGAGCAGGGCGGCAGAGATGTGGGAAGACGAGAGGAAGAAGACGGGAGGAAGCGCGGCAAAACATTTAAGAAGCGAGAGGAAATGAAGCGTGATGAGCAGTGGAAAGGGAGATGAGGAGGCGGAGAGAGACAATAAAAAAGAGAGAGACGGAAAAAGAAAAAAAGAGGAAATCAAAGGGGACGGGGAAAAGAAATGAAGAGAAGGGAGCCTGAGATGAGACGCTGAAGAGGAAGAAGGATGAGACGAGCGTTTGTTGTTTCTGCTGTGCATGAGTCATCGTCAGATCCTATTATGACTGAAGCAGCGTTACAGCGCTCGCCCACTGCTAACCTACGGCTACACGCCTTCCAGACACACATACACACACACACACACACACATGTTGCCACTGCTATTTCTGTGAGGACATTATTTTTTTAAGAGCCGAGGTAACAGCTTTTCTTCATGCTGCACATTAACAAGATTACAGTTTACAGACACAGCGACTACAAAAGAGATCGGGACTCATGACACGACGCACTATTAAACGCTTCACACTCACAGAAACTTCCAAACCTCTCAAAGCCCCTCAGGTCAGTCCGTCACCTCACCTGTGACTCTCTGCTCGTGTAGAAGTCGAGAGCGTATTACTATTACTGTAACAGTAATAGTAAAAGAGGAAGAAAGGGTACACAGGAAGTCCGACAAGGAAAAACGCACAGGGTCCCGGTCAACTTCAAAATAAAACACAATATACTAAAAGAAGAAGAAAAGGTAAAGAGCTGGACTGGAGTTACATTTCAGCACCAGCGCTCCTCTCAAAAGTCGCCGAAATCATTTCCAAATCATTCACTGACTCCAAATACAAACACATTTTTCAAGACCGGAGGTTGCCGCTTGAATACAACTCATTTCCTGAAATTATGCATTCAAACCATACTACACAAAACTTGAAAAGTGAAGCCGATGCAGAAGTGTAAAATCCTGCAGTTCCTCGAGTGTCCACTAGAGGCTGGCTGCAGAAGCACAGGAAGTCACATACACATCCATTCTAAAAAGCCTGTTTTTACAGCAGAGATTAACATGTTTACAGCCTGGTTCAAAAAAAAACAAATAGGTCTGATTAGCTCATGTCTCGATTGACACACACTGTACGGGGGGGTGAATGTTTTGATGACTCATCAGTTTTGATTTGATGAAGAATAAGAGATATTCACAATAAGGCCTGTAGCTGACCTGATTGACAGGTGGGCGCGGTGTAACGGTTTGTCAGGAGGTTTAAAACCCGCCTCAGCTCCAGCTCTCAGCCTGTCGTTAGGTTGACTGAAAGTTAGACTGAGACAGCATTTCCAGCATGGAGACCGCCATCGATGGGACTCTGGAGCCCCCGGCAGGAACAACTCCGGCTTTGCTCGTTAATATTTACAGTCTGTGGGTGTGAATTATTTAAAGGGAAACTAAATAGCTGAGGATTGATATGACAACAAAAAAAAACAACTAACGGGAGGTGGCAGCAGCTGATGCGATCAGACAAGCACACAAAGACAAAACCAGAACCAGAACCACAAAACAAGAAGACAATCTTCTGGGTTAGTCGTCTGTCTATAAGGCGGTAACTCAGCTCAGGTTATTGAGTCTCACTCACTGAAATAAACTAACTCATTCTCTACTGTGTTGTCCTTGACTAACCTTATAGGACAAACTTTCCTCTGCCTTTAATTTCCTCTAAAACGACCCTCCTCGTGCAGACTCGTTTCACATTCATACATTTTAAAAAACCATCCCCTGGGTTCTCTTTCTTTACACAAAACACTCGGGCTACGCGTGGACACGATGCTCTTCAAATGCCATCTCACTGAGGAGACTCTACAGGGACGTTATGAAACTCTGTGCCTGAGGCTACCTCACCGTGACAGGCGGTCTGAGCTGCTCTCTCTGCGCTGGTTTCAGGGCGCAGTCAGAGCACGGAGTCATAAACAAGAAGAGATACACGTCTGCTGAAAGAGAAGCAGCTATAGGTCAATAAAAAAACATCCCAGGAAGTCATGATCTGCTTTTTAAAGGCCTTCTGATGGAGGGTAAGCTCTTTGGAAATGTTGCATAGGTTAAAGGTCGCACAGACTCGGGTCATGTGTGTGTGTGTGTGTGTGTGTGTGTGTGTGTGTGTGTATCAGACTGATCTGCCTCTGTGAGGATTTCTGTTGGTTCAGTGATTTGTCTGTCTGTCTTTGTGCTGCGCTGCACGTATCCGCCTGTGATTGGACGAAGGCAGACGATGCACTCTGGGCGCTGACTGGACGAGAGCTGGTGCTGCAGGCCTGTGCAGGATTGGAGGAAAACCGATGGTGCCGTTTTTAAAAGGGAGCTGCACAGAAGCTGATGCACTGCCACTGATACACAGCGGCAACCTCTGACAATGTAGTGCAAAATCCTGCAGATCCCCGTGTGTCCACTAGAGGCCGGCTGCAGAAGCACAGGAAGCCACATACACACCCATTCTAAAAAGATTAACATGTTTACAGCCTGGTTCAAAAAAACAAACAGGTCTGATTAGCTCATGTCTCGATCAACACACACTGTACAGGGGGGTGAATGTTTTGATGACTCATCAGTTTTGATTTGATGAAGGATAAGAGTTATTCACAGTGAGGCGTGTAGCTGACCTGATTGACAGGCGGGCGCGGTGTAACGGTTTGTCAGGAGGTTTAAAACCCGCCTCAGCTCCAGCTCTCAGCCTGTCGTTAGATTGACTGAAAGTTAGACTGAGAAAAGCATTTCCAGCATGGAGACCGCCATCGATGTGACTCCAGCGCCCCCTGCAGGAACAGACGGGTGTGTCGTAGTCGTTTTTTTCTAATGTCTCTTAACAAACGCTTCAATGATTTACTGATGTTTGAAGTCCTCAGAAACACTTCCTGTGCGGTTTCCTGCCCTCTGACTCGTGTTTCCTCTCTTCCTCCTCCTCTCTGATCGTCTCTGACCTCCTCCTCCTCCTCCCCGTCCATCAGCGATAACACAACTAAGCCTTATTAAAAGGGGTTCGGGGTCGGAGCTAAATCACACACACTCACTTCATTACACACACACACGATGGCAGGCTCGCTCCGTGCTAACCAGCACATTATTTGATCTCCTCGTCTCCTGATTAATGGGATCTTCTCCCTCGGCTGATAAGGACGAGAGAACGGGCCTTCTATCTTTCTCCTTCACACTCCCCTCTGTTTTTTTTATCTGCGTCTCCCACGGCTCGCCCCTCTCAAGTCTCCCCCCCCCCCCCCCCCCCCCCCCGGGTCTGATTTCGCTCGACTTTCCGTCCTCCATCGTGCTCTTTTTTTTCCCCCCTCCTCGTTCTCTCACAGTTTCACATTTAAATCACAAACGATTGTTTGATTGACCTTAAATTGCCCCACATCCTCTGCATGATGGATGACACATAAAATACACACATAAATCTGACAAGCCTGCTTCTCCACATCCTGTCCTTCATCAGGGCAAAGAGATGAACAGGTGGAATGATTAAAGTATGTAAAGTATTTATTACTTTAAAGACAGAGTGCTACTAAGAAATGCATCTCACACACTTTATTTTCTCTGCACTGAACGCACTCAAAGCCACGCCCACACAGGGAAAGACAGAGCTTAATGCAGAGAAAACGACTCTCCTTTCATTTTGTTGTCAACATATCTTTCTAAGTCGAGAATCTTCCTATCAGCTCCCTCGTCACTGTCAGATCGACTAGCAGCGTGATAATGGAGAATTGAGTTTGAGTTGAAAGGTGAAATCTACACCCGGATCGTCAGCGGAGTTATGAGTAGATATCTACGACGGAAGATTAGGGCCACGTTAAAAAAATTAAAAAAATAATTTCGAGATTAAAGTCATAAATTTACGACTTTAATCTCGTAAATTAACGAGTTTGAGACCAGCTTGCGCAAAATGATGAAAGTAGAACTTGTAAATTTACGACTTTATTCTCGTTAATTTACGAATTAAATCTCGAAATTTAAAAAAAATAATAATAATTTAAAGTGGCCCTAATCCTCCGTTATAGATATCAGTTTGAAAGACATGAATCAAAGAGCTAAACTTGTCGTCAGAGTTTGTGCACTTGATTCCAGGAAATTTTGCCGATGCACTCTGCCACTTCCACCTTCAACCAAGCGACGACCTCCAGCATTCAAAAGAGTGCAACAAAAAAAAAACTGCAGTTCCTTGAGGGTCCACTTGAGGCCGTCTGCAAAAGCCAAGAAATCTCCATTAGGTCCCATATTAAAATGTCCCTGTTTACAGCACTCCAGAGCATGCCAGCAGCGCCACTCCACTCTGCCTCCACTTTAAATACGCACAGGGTCTCTCTTTGGAGGAAGTCACAGAGTATCTGGTCAATTTCAAAATAAAAACACAATATACAGACTCCAAATCGTATGTTCATATGAGAACTACAAGACCATGTGGGAATAAAGAGAAAAATGTGCAAAGAACATGCTGCTTTGTCTCTCTGAGGATGATTTGTTGTTCATTCTGTTTTGACATCATGTTGATAAAGTGATGGAATATATGATCAGGAGTCTGTATGTTGTGTTTTATTTTGAAATTGACCAGACGCTCTGTCCCTTTCCTTGTCTGACTTCCTGTCCAGGTCGTTCTATTCGGTCCAGCTTGACGTGTGGAAAAAACATTAAAGTATTGGTTTCATTTTCTTGAAACGATCGATTTTTAAACTTTAGAAATCAGTTCTTTAAATACGCTTTGATTTCTCTCCTACAAGAGGAGCTTTTCAGAAGAATTTAAAAAGACACAATCCACACAGAAACATGTTTGGAGGGAAGGCCAGCTCCCCTCATCTCCGCTCTTCCTCTCCTTTTTATGTTTGCTTCGAAAGTTTTTGTATCAAGAAGAGAAAGGCTGACGGAGGCGATGGAGGAATGATGCTTCACTTTGTGCACTGCTAACCTTGCAGTAATGATGCACTCTCCCAACAGCACAACTTCCAGCGCCTCGTTCCAGTCCGTAATGAAAGGAGAGGATGTGCTAACCTTCTTTAGAACGATCATTATGAAGACCGCGTTCTGTGAAGTGCCCGCACATTCTCCATTAAAACTGAAGGACTGCTACAATTAGTGGACTCAAACCGCCGTTTGTGTGTCCATAAGGCCGTTATCGCTGGACAGCAGGGTCACTGTGCATCCAGCATACTGATTACAAAAGCTACGTCTCTCTCCTGTCACTCTCACTCTCTAACACACACACACACACACACACACACACACACACTAACATACACACTCATGAGCAATTCTCACACCGTCTCTCTTCGTGCCTCGCACCTCTCACTTCCTCTCTCGGTCGCTGTCTCTCAAACAAACACACATCAGTCCTGCTCAGTGTTGCCCCCGTCACTCACTCTCTCTCTCGTTCTCTCTCTCAGTCACACACACACATACACACACACACACCAATTCTTTTTTGTTGAGCAAACCCCACTGAGTCACACACAAACAAATAAAGCCTATACAATCAAAACACAAACAAAACTCTGCACCTCAACACCTATTCTTCTAAAACCATGCACCACCTCTCACACACACACACACACACACACACACACACACAAACTCACGATTTGCAATACTGTAAGATAAACAACCTCACAGTGTTACAGGTTCATGCTGTTGATGGAATTTTTCACTTTCCTCCGTAAAACGCTGCAGCAGGTGAACAGAACACGTTTGAGCAGAATGACAAAAACAGACGTTTCACAAAGACACACATCACATAGAATCAGTAGGACACTGTGGAGGAATTTGGGCAGTAAGGGATGGAAGTGGGTCCATTTTTTTTAAGGTGTGCCGCTTCGAAGTTGAGAAATGAAAGGATGAACGAATACAGGAGGAGAAGAAGACAAACTAATGCTGACCTTACACCGAATGACATCACAAGCCATTTTAAAGACAAAATTCAAAAGTCTGAATAAAATCATTAGAGTAAAGCTTGAGTTGGGGCGCGTCCCCGTAGCCTCGTTCGCTTGGTGTAAGGTGGTCTTAAAACTAAATCTGAGCTGTTTGAAGGCCGTTTGTTCCTCGTCTTAGCTGTTTAATAATATATGTCTTTAGTCTGGTCTCATGCAAATTGTGTTGTTCAAAGACAAGGTCACGCATCGAGTCGTAGCGTCCCAGAACTGGTTGGCCAGCAGAAGCCAATGAGAGCAAGCACACTAGGAAGCGTCACCACGCGGGTTTTGAGTACTCTGAGTGACAACTCACCCTCAGCTCGCCCTGCTAATTAAATAAAGCCGCACATAATCGGTCTTCTCATGCAGGATCTCATCTGTATTGTATTTCTCAATTGTCTGTTTTTTCTGCTGCAAAACTGAACGCACAGCAGGACAGCAAGCTAACAATGTCCATCAACCTTCATACTGAGTTTCTGTGCGATTTTGTGTTGGTGAAATCGTTACTACAAACAGCAGGTGTGTGGTCGCCCGGTCTGAGTCGTCCAGTGTGTGCATTCAGAGGATTATGATGCTAATTCAGTGCCTTGCTCAAGGGCAGGGCTCAGGAAGTGAACCGGCACCTCTCCAGCCACCAGACCAAATTCCAGACATGGTCGGCACCTGGATTTGAACTTTGCGATCCTTTGGTTCCCAACCCAAGTCCCTACAGACAGAGCTGCCCCAAAAGGTAGGGAATCAAACCCCCGACAGGTCTCCCACGTGAGAGGCGGGGATACTCGCCACTATCCTAACGAGGAGATGTCTGAGGTCCCCCACGTTTTTAAAAATGGTTCAGATTTGAAAATCGGTCTTAATGAACTTGAACTTTCTGCATGACAGGTGTGAAGAGGAAAGTAAACAAAGTGCTCACACAAACATGCAGCATTAAAAATATCTATCTTTGGAAAGAAGGGACAGACAGCCGCAGACGTCCACAGGGACGCCATCGGAATATCAATGTGCTCATGACGGAGATAACATCGTTTTAAGGAGTCGTTTAGTGCTCCCTCACATTGGGAGTCGACACCACACACTCCAGTTGTTTTCTGCTGCGAGGAGACATTAATCACTGCCGTCTGCGGATATGCACACTGCTCAGGTAAACGTTACCTTCAGGTTAAAACATCTGAAACAGAAACGAGGGGAGACATTGCAGCAGTGAGTCACGCTGATGGGATGGTGATTTTGCTCCTGTTATTTCCATTTCCATCTATATTAAACAGGAAATAATGTTCAGAAAATGTAAAGGGGTAATAATGGATTTGAAGTGTCTAAAAATGTAAATTCTGGTTGGCGTTTTTTGTTTTGGATTTTGAAAATTTCAAAATATCAGAGAATCGAAAAAGACCAAGTACTTTGAGTTTTCTGTTGTATCTTTCATCACAAGAAGTACACTGATTTACACAAGTCTTCATTAAACCTTTAAAACGCACAATTCAGCACAAAGCCTGAGGAGATGACGAGATGTTTGGGTTATGAGCTCACGAAGATGTTGTTGAGCAAGGTGGTGGTGTGACAAACAGTTTGTAAATTCCACCACCAGGGGGCTCTCAATCTATACAATAACAAAAAAAGATGCCGTCGAGGCTGGCGGGGAATCATGGGAGTGCTACCCCCACCCCCCTGATGAAAACGAACTCGTAGTCATGACGACCGGGTGAAACCGACCTGAAGGAAGAGAATATGTTTACAGACGAGCTTATGTATCCAAGTATAATTTACATTTTTTTTTTATCACAGCAGCACAGACAGCAACAGTACGGCAGCTTTCAGTAGCAGCTCACGCTTCTTTATGCAGCGACCTTTGACGCAACATCCGGTGTTTCCACGGCAACAATAAACATGTCGTGTCATGGTGACCACGGTAAGACACGTCCTGTTACAACTCTAAAATTAATTTCCTGGCTTTCATAACTGTAGGAAATATTTGAGGTGATGTAAGAACTCAACAACAAAAAATATACAACATAGGTTTAGTGATTTTTTTATTAATTTAGATATTTTAATGTAAATATTCTAATAAAATTCTACATATTAACCCTTTAAGGGAGTGATAACGGGTGTCCAGGCACCGGGCGACAGATTTCAATCCCACAAAGTTTAGATGATGACGTATAGGAGAGGTCTGAGATTTCTTTCTTCAAAGATGAATGTTCCATAAAAGTCAAACTGCAACGTGCATCCACACTCAATCAATCAAAGGAATCCTTTTTGATTGAGATTGATTATTTGAGTGAAAGTTTGTGATAAACTTCATATGCAATGGAGTTTGTTTTCCCCCCGACTCTTCAGGAATAATCTCCACATGACCAACATGAACAGGTGGAATGATTAAAGTATGTAAAGTATTTATTACTTTAAAGACAGAGTGCTGAAAGGATGATCCTGCAGAAGATGTCACTAAAACCTCTAAAGCAAAAGTCCATATGACATGTAGTTTCATGTGATGGTTTCAGTTTGCCTTCTTGTTCACAAAGAATAATAAAAAGCTGTTAACTTATGAACTGTAACTTTATTAGACGATGAGAGAAGAGAGCAAACATAAAACGTTTTCCTCTCCTCACAGAAACTCACTGCTCAATGATCTCAATGTAGAAAACTCTGTCATCCACACCAATGTCAACAGCGCTCTGTCTCTGTGACACATGCGACACTTTCTCGGCTGCACGCGCTCACATATGCGCGCCATCACGCACGCACGTGCACGCTGAAGCTGACCAACATCATCACTGACTGCCTCCTCCCGCGCTCATGCTGCAGGACCGACACGCAGCCTCTCTCTGTATATACACACACACACACGCGCACACACACACACACACACACACACACACACACACACACAAACACACACACACACCCTGACCTGTCAGCATCAGTAGCCTCGCGCAATCTCAGCTGAAACGGCGGAACAAACCAGTGGTGACACGTGTGCGCAAAGCGCGCGGCTCCAGCAGACCAAGCGTGTCCACGCACACACAAACACACACACACACACACACACACACAAAACGTGCACACACTCAATTACTACAGCTGCAGGTGCCTCTCGATCAGCACATTGAACACGTGCGCCACAGACGCAGGCGCGCGCACTTCCAGTGATCCAGAAAACTCCAAACACATGAAGCAGAAAGTGCACAGATCCAAAGTGTCTGCAGAAACAAAACTGCTCTCATTTCAGCACAGCGAGAAACCGCACATCTGCGTACAAACACACTCTCTCACTCACACGCACGTGCAATAAGCGTAAAAAAAAAAAAAAACAACACGCGCACATTCATTTGTTTTGCTTTCCTACCTTCCTCGTGCATCCTCTGCAGACAGAAAGTGAGGTTCCTGCGCCAGCCCGGCATGGTGATGAAGGAGAGGAGGAAGTGGAGGAGAGGTCTGGGGGGTGATGATGATGATGAGGAGGATGATGATGATGATGATGATGAGGGGGGATGAAGAGGAGTGATGATGATGATCAGGGTAGTAGATCCTGTCCGGTGGAGGTGGTGACACAGAGGCGACAGCAACTACGGAAAATAAAACGATCCCCCTTTTTCTTCTTTTTAATTCTCTGTATGGTCCTCTTCTTCACTCTTCCTCCTCGGTGGTTCTCCCCCGTAGTGTGTGTGTGTGTGTGTGTGTTTATATGCGCGTGTCGGTTAACAGCGAGAAGCGGCTGCTCTCTAACGACCCCGCTGACGGTCCGTGTGACAGTCGGTCCCGCTGCGGCACCAATGGTCTCTCTCTCACTCTCTCTCTGTTTCTCTCACAGAGTCCAGTCACCCCTCTCTCTCTCTCTCTCTCTCTCTCTCTCTCTTCCTCCTGTCTCTCTCTCTCTCTCTCTCTCTCTCTCTTCCTCCTGTCTCTCTGCATTTGCTCCTCTGTGTCACTCCCGCTCTCTCTCCATCTCTCTCCCCTGCTGCCTCTGCTAACTCTCTCTCTCTCTCTCTCTCTCTCTCTCCTTGTCCCTCACTATTTCGTCCTCTTTGTGTCCACTCATCCTCCCCCTCGGAGTTCATTTCCAGTTCAGTCTTTTTAAATGTGCTTATCGAAACAAAACATTTTGATTTCCACGTTAATTCAGCTCCACATGTGGGTTCACATGGAGGCTGAATAACATTATGAATGCAGTAAGCCAGTAAGTACCTGCACACAATGTAGGCTTATGACAACACCTTTACAGCTTTCTAGGAACTCTTCCTGTGCTGTCAGCTTCATTCAAACTTTCAAGACGGTCTCTTTCTTTCTGTCAGATTATGGTGGAATGACCAGAGATTTCCAGGATCCACCGTCTGAGCTGATGACACACAACACAAGGGATACCACATGGGACGGTGCAGCTGGAAAAAGAGAAAAAGAAGATTGTTAATGTTAGCATGACCGATGAAGAACTGTAATATCTGTGCTGCAGTTCAAGTAGAACATTGAAGGAACCTGTCCTCTACTGAAGGGAGAACAGGATGTTAAATTGCATCAAACTGCTCATCTGCAACAGGTGTGTTCAGCTGCTCGCGAGTAGACCTCTGCTCAGGTAGAAAGGGAGGCAGAGCTACATGTTGAAAAAAAGCCCTAAAAAGGAACTAATTAAATACAAGACATCTCATTTAACGTCAATGGGCCCAGGTCCCTTTTACACAGCTCACAGGGACACTTGTCATACTTTTTCCTGGTGCAATAATTCGACATGTCTGCCAAAGACAGTGTATTCAGATGGACGGAGAAGCAGCTGCCTGGGAGTGAAGCCAAAAAAGATTAAAGGGGACATATTGTGAAAAATCCACTTTGATGTTGTTTTCTGAACATATATTTGGGTAACCTGAGTGCCTACTGACCCACAAAATGAAAAATAAACCCATCCAGTCCTTTGTTTGTAGTCTGCATAAGTCTTACAACACAGAGAAAAATGTTTCAAATGTGCTCTCCTTGTGATGTCCCCTTCCCTCCCCTGGTATCTCCACCCATGGACTTCACCCCCAGCCTAGAGCTAAGCTTTTGCACAGGTCGGCCATTTTTATTCTCGCTAGCGAAGGAGTGACGTCTACCGGGAAAACTCAGGGAGGGCTCATTGCATTTAAAGAGACACACACACCAAAACGGAGCGTTCTGAGAGAGCTGGTTTATTCAGGGTCATAAACCTCCTCTGGTGCTTGATTCATGTTATATTTTGACCAAAGCACAGCACAGATGTTTCATTTAGACCACAGGGGACTGTTTGAAAAGGTGGAAAAGGGGGATAATATGTCCTCTTTAAGGGGGATTTCAACGTTAGGGACTCAGGCCTGGATCCGAGTATGCTTGACCCCAAAGTCTGGTTCATTGGAGCAGAGTGAACACGAACGTACGCTATATTTTAAAACGTTCTCCACAGAGAACAACAACGTGCAATCCAGAAATACGAGCAATAAAAACGAGCAAATAAAGAGCGGTAAACCGGGAGACCTGCGTGTTTAACAAACATACAGTGAATGATGAGTTCAGATCCTCAGGAGGAGGATTACAGTTCACACAGCACTAAATGTTCTTATCTGTTCCCGTGTGTTGAAGTGATGGACTGCTGACCTTGTGTTGGGCGCTTTCAAGGACACTGCGCTCTTTCACTTTTTTCTTTCCTTTGCTTCTTCATGAGCTCTTCCCTAACACATGTTTTTTATACCATACTTCCTGTTGGAATATTCACTAAAGCATGTCTCCATCATTAAAGGGATATAAGACGTGGGAATATCCTCTGGTTATACAAAAGTGCCTGAAACTTGCAGTCCTTCTAATGGCCAGCAGGGGGAGATTCCAACAGTTGCATCAATAGACTGTAATAAAGAAAATAAGCCTTTCGTTCAGCAGGTTTTCTAGTATTGATACATGAAGCCAGTAGGGCTCAACAGTGCAAACATGATTGACACAACATGGGATCGTATTTATTTGTAAATTTTGGGTGACAAAAATGAACTCAGTGTGAAAAAGTTATTCATACGTTTGCATAATTTAGCGCGTGGTGCGAGTGCGTTGTAGCCAAGCAGCAACCTCTGGTCTTGACAAATGAAGCAGACACTTCTGCAGTCAACCTCCAGTTGAAAAATCCTGCAGTTCCTTGAGTGTCCACTAGAGGCTGGCTGCAGAAGCACAGGAAGTCACATACACATGACTGGCAAACGACATGTGCTATCCATACTTAGGCGTGTAGCTGACATGATTGACAGGTGGGCGCGGTGTAACGGTTTGTCAAGAGGCTTAAAACCCGCCTCAGCTCCAGCTCTCAGCCTGTCGTTAGGTTGACTGAAAGCTAGACTGAGACAGCATTTCCAGCATGGTGGCAGCTGCTGATGAGCCTCCAGCACCCCCTGCAGGAACAGACGGGGGACGTCACTCAGGCTTCAAACATTCATATTTACAGTCTGTGGTTGTAGCCCATCTCTTCGTCTAGGTTTGAATTTATTTATTTAATAGGGACAATGCAATTTAACATAATTTCAATACAAAGCATGAAACTGATGTGCTGCATAAAGAGTATATAGCTATTGCTAATTTCCAACTCGTGTCCCCAGTTGGGCCTTTGTGTAAACAAACAGATTAAACTGTACAACATTCAGTGACATAAAACCCCATAACATGATATGAGGATACATTAAAATACATGTACAACAATACAAATGCTATAAACCAGTTTAAAATAAAGTTTGAAGATACTATTTAAAAGTGGGTACAGCTCTGGCTTGCTTTGAGTTGTTTCTATGTTGATCACTAGTTTGGTTGCGATAAAATTTCCAATATGGCGACTGCAATCTTGGGCTTTAAAACTCTTCTTCAGAAACCAATGGGTGACGTCACTGAGCCTACGTCCATGTTTTATACATTCCATGCTTCTTAGTGGATTTATTCTCCTAGTCTACCCTTTCATAATATGTTTATGGACTCAAGCTCTCAATTTAAGTCTCCTTTAAATCATCAAAATGTTCATTTTATAAATGATCAAGGTGCACTATCATATATTGTACATTTTGCATTTTTCATATTTCAGTAAAAAGAAAAAGTATGTGATTTGACTGCAGTGTGTGTGTGTGTGTGTGTGTGTGTGTGTGTGTGTGTGTGTGTGTGTGTGTGTGTGTGTGTGTGTGTGTGTGTGTGTGTGTGTGTGGCGCTCCCCTCTCTGATCACCTCCTCCGTGCAGATCATCCACACACACACACACCATCCATCACACTCTTCTGCTGCACTATTCCACCGCGGCTCTTCACCTCACCTTCACCTTGCGCCCACGCTGATGGAGCGGTGATGATGTCAATCCTGCACAAGTGTCACCAAGACAAACTCGCCGTGCTGTCTGTTAAAACATAATTACACTGATTAAACTCTGTCGGACAGATTGCACTGTGAGGACATGAACGTCGCTTCGTTCCTCTTGCAGTGATCGAGTCATGCAACAGGTTTGCAATTTTCTCCATGAAAAGACATATTTCTAAACTAACCTTAAAGAGCAATCAACTTTGGATCTCTTATGACGTATTTCTATAAGGGCTGTCAGCATCAGCGAGTAAATCACGATTAATTAAAGTCTGAAATTAAAGCATCACATTTTTTAAATGTGATTGATGTCATGCTCTCTTCTTGATGAACTGAAGGGAAGGAACACAGAGACTAAAGGCCTTTGCACACCGAGGCAGATGCATTTATTTTTCTACTGATTGCCGTATGGGACTTGATCACTCTGCAGTTGATTTTGTGTTACTTTAACTCCTTGAAAGACAAAAACAACGGGGTCCGTCCACATATAAACAAGACAACAGCGAGGAAGATTTTACTTGTCGATAAAAGAGAGTTTCACCTGTGGATAAGGAGCTGCAGAATTCCCTCGATCGCTCCCAGGTGTATTTCAGGATGATTGACACAACATGGGAACGTTTTTCTTTTTTACTGTGCATCGATTTCGGACGACAAAATCGGACTGTGTGCACTGGCCTTTACCCGTTAATTATGTGATGTCTGACATATCAGAAAGACGAGTTTCTGAGGTTGGCAAATGCCCGTAAACATCTTACCAAGTTGGAACAACAACTCATAAACTCAGGAAAGAGTAAGTCGCCCAAATTGGTCACATGGAGGGATAAAGATGTTTTGTTATTAATTCACTTGTGAAACATCCAATTTTTTTAAAAGCATCCACGCTGTTTGTTGTTACAACTTTCCAACTTTCTAAACTCATGCTGCATTCAGGTGCTCCTCGGATGATCCCAGTTTCCGAGTTGGGATGTCATTCTTCCCACTCAGTGTGTTTATGTGACTTCAGTTCGGAAAGTCTGAATGTTGTAACGATAGCAACAAACAGTGTGGATGCTACAAAGAAGAAGATGTGTGAATGTCTCTGTTACGAGGTTTATTTGAGTAAAAAGTTTACGTGCAATCCATGAATTAATTAGTATCTTAATATTAACAAAACATATTTTGCCTCCCATGTGATGACAAATATGATGTCAACTCGGCAAGTCGGGCAAAAACTACAAAATAAAACAGGAAACTCAAAAAAAAACTAAATTTGGGAATTTTAGAGGAAGAGTGCACACTTGGGGAATGAGAAACACGAGGATACCGACATAATAACGGCTTTGAACAAATCCTGACATCAAGCAGGAAGCACTTTTTTTTGATGTATACCTGGGAACATTGAAAATCAACACTTCCTGACTGGTTAAAATCTGACTGCTGAGGGAGTTTGTTGCATGATGCTTGTGATCCTGATTCACAGAAGATGTTCGTGTTATCAAATAAAAAAATCTAATATCCCACCTTGAGCGTCATGTTCCCATTGAATGCAACACGATGAGCGCTGTAAACAAATCTGATTTACCTTCATCAGGGGATGAAACAGGCTATCGGTCTCTTGTCCTGTTTACAGTTTCGGTGCCATGCTGACTTCCTACTCACCTTTGACCTTACAACACACCTGACTGAAATCACCAAACAGTCACCTCTCTGAACTGGCACACACCGCCATCTAGTGGTCAAAGGGGAATCTTCAACAAATATTTATACATAACTGTTCATCCATATATTAGAGGGCGAACAATGAACACATTATGAATGGTACCTGAAAGCCCTTCTCTTTACAACATCAGAGTTTGGTAAACTGTGATTTGACATTTTTCCATATTTCCAAACTAGCAATCTGATTGGCTGTACAGAGGAGACAAGCATGCTGGATTTGAGTTTCCTCACTCAGCAGCTTCTGTCACTTTTCAAGTCAACAACCCAAAATTTAAATCACACACCTGTTTTACGGAGTCAGCATTTGTTTTTGGACAAAATAAAGATGGAGTCAGCAGCTTTCTCCTTCAAAATAAAATCCAGACTTCTCCTAAAGTAGAGCTGCTCCATCGTCCCTTCTGGGCCTCCATACATGTGTGGTGGTGACTGTGTCTGCAGAGACCCTGACCTCTGACTGGATTTTACTGTTCTGCTTTGTTCTGGTTGACTCGGGGCGTTTCTCTGCGGAGCTGGTGTGTTTCCTTCAGCCAATGACAGCGCAGCAGGTGTGTAACTTTTGTATTCTACGATCTCTCTCACAAGAAGCAAAGTTGTCCCAAACACTATTGCCACCCCTCCCCAATTCCCCCCGCTGACCTGCACTCACACTGCTCCGGGACTAACCGGGCCTGAGCATGGTTCCTCTTGTTCTTGAGCACGGATCAGAGCTCTCACACTATTCAAAGGAACTGGACTTTAGGGGTGAAGCGTGCTTAGGCACGGTACAGATTGCCTTGTGTGAGTGTTCCCTTAATCAGGACAGTGTGTCCATCCCTTCAGGAACTGTAGCTCCACTTTCACACTCATCTCCTGCTTGTTCCCTGACTCAGTCTCAGAGTGACATCACAGCTCAGAGGGACGAACGGCCTCTCCTTCATTCAGTGATTAAACACAGTGTTCAAACTGAACGGCCCAGAGGTGCAGCAGGAGCACATTGAAATCCACATTTGCCCATCAGTGGTGTTCAGCTGTGGGATAGCTCATAGATCACAGATGAGACCTCATCCACCAACCCGGAATTAAACGTGCATTCTTCCTCATGGCCAGCAGGGGGAGACTCCACTGGTTGCAAAATAAGTCCTTCATAAGAAAGAAGCCCAAAAACCAATGGATGAATTGTGATCAAATTTGATAAATATAATTTCCCCCATCAAAAGAATAAATTTTAATAGCTTGGAAAACTTTTCCAAAACTTTGGCAAATACCTGCAGAGCTCATGACACTCCCATCCAGCTTCATACACAAATCCACAACAGAATTGTGATATGTTCAATAATGACATGGAGCATGGAAAACGATTGGACCTGCCTAATGTAGGCATGAGATGATTGTAGTCATGACCTTCCAACTTCCATAGATATCTGTCATATACTTTTTATTAGTTATTTCATGTATTCTTATTTATAAGTAAATGTGCTTTCACCAGCTTTAAAATGACAATTAAACCAACTCACTAGAATAATACAGAGGAGGACGATCAAGGCTGAGATCCATCCTGTAATAAAAACACAAACCATCCAGTTTTATTAACTACAGTATAGGAAGAGTTACCTGCACATTTTTGGTCCCTGCATAAAAGGGACATTTTGACTGTGCCACACACACCCACAAAAACCAGTGCAACACACACACACCCACCTCACACAAACCAATGCGTCACACACTGACACTCTGTATTCAGACTGGGCAGAGTCCGCCCTCTAGTGGTTCTTTGTTGGAGGTGCAGTGCAGTTTGTCCCTCTGAAATGTTCTCTTACTCAAGTCAACGATCCATGGAGTACCTGCATGAAAAACTGCTGACTTTGTCAAATTAACACACACACACACACACACACACACACGCGCGCACACACACACACACACACACACACGCACACACACACACACACTTCTCTTCACTGCAGCGTTCACTCTTATCTCTTAATGTTTTAAATTAACACATTTAATGTAATCCTGTTTCTGCACAAGGATAAGATGTTACACAACTTTATAACACGCACACACAGACACACACACACACAAGTACACACCACTCTGCTCTGTACCGAGACAAGCAGAAAACAACATGTCAGATAACGGGACATGTTCTGCTTTCACAGTGACAGGACCTGCTGACAAAATGACACAAAACACAGCAGAGGTGTTTTTGATGAAAAATATGTTCTTGATGTAAACTGTGCAGGTCAGCAGAAGCTGTGAAGTTTAAACTGCTCCAGCAAGAAATGCAGCGTCGACATAAAACGCACAAAGAAGTAATGGCATATATTTTTTAAGTACTTCTTTTTCCCCCCTTATGAAACATGCCATGCTGCAAAAATAAGCAGATAAATAAAAAGCTGAGAATTGTTTGTACTCACAGCAGCTGCAGCACGCTGATAAGCTGGAAAGCAACAATATGAACGCTGAAGAGTTTACTTCTCTCTCAGAAATAAAGTCTGTGATTTCATATTTTGTGACTGAATAACTTTTTTTTTAAATCCACGACCCTGCACACAAGTTGTCGAACAACAACTTTGTCAAACTTTAACGTCATTTAAAGAAGTTTGTTTAAAGGCTTAATATGCGATTTTTCACACTTAAATGTAATAGAAATCAAGTATGTCCTCTGAAAATAACTCTGTGAGTAATGACTGTCTGCAATGGGTTTGACACATGAGTCCCACTGTCTGTGATGCTTTCCGAGTCCTATCTTCACTTTGTTTACATCGCCAGGATGGCCGGCCGGCTCATCCCCTCGCGTATAAAAGTTGTTTAATTGAGGGACTAGAGAAAAGAAGAATAACATACTGTACTCACTGCTTAACTGTGTTTCTAGATCACGCTCATTTCGGGTAAATTTACATGCAGTGTGAAGATACGAGCATAATAAAGGTCGCTAGCATTAACATGCTAACACAACAATGCAGCGCGAGTTGTTTTGGTTTCATGTTGGTGCTCAAGGGCGACATCTGCTGGATCAAAAAATCGCATATAAAGCCTTCAAGCTTGTATAAATGAACCAAAAGGGTCATCCATACACACATCAGTTATTCCCTGGCCGTGCCCCGGTGGAATCAGGCTAACTTAGGCCTCGTCCACACGTAGGCGGGTATTTTTAAAATCCTAGCTTCTTCTCTGTGTTTTGACCTCTCTTACACAAACATCGTTTCAGGTCTCTGTAAACTCTCCTTTAGTAAAACTCCTTCCACGGTGAAGATGTTCAGAAACTCTGTTTAAGGTGTTTCTGTGTAGACGGGAAAACAGAGTTTGGCTGTGCGCCGGTCACTTTAGTTTTCATGAGATTAGTGCGACGGCAGACGTCACCAAACTAGCGCTGATGCTAATGTTGCTAACTGGACTTTTTACACGCTCACACACACACAGTTACTCTCCCACTATGTGGACGAGCAGAGACGCCTGATTGGACGACTTTATAAAGTGAAAAGGTCATAGCGTCTCTATCGTGTCCGCAGAGCGCCTGTTTACTACAGTATGTAACTTTGACAGGTAACCGTGCTCAGGCCTGCAGCAGCACAATCAACAAGTGTGAGCGCAGCGTGCTTAAACACGGGACAGGACAACTTAGCCTAGTGTGAGCGCGCCCTCAATCCATCTTACACTAAAATTGCCTCTTTCCTCGTCATTCTTTAAGTTAGCTTTATAAGTCTGGAACCTTCCAAACATGTCTCAACTAGCATGTACCTTCTGTGATGTTGCTATTTAGCTACAGCCTATAGTCGTCACGGTAACAGTTTGATCTATATTCACATACTCAACATGCTAGCAGTTTTGCTAACTCAGACTCTTGTAATTTTACTGCAACTTTTGCACTAAACATGTGACGTCACTGAGACTTTGTCCGTGTTTACAGTCTACGGTCTGAGCCCCAGTAACCCCGCAGAAGAAGCTTATGTGGGTTGTTGGAATCCTTTCATCACGACCCAGAGCTTATGACTCGATGCTTCAGACTCCTGTAATCCTTCACTTGTGGTTGTAACTTTCTTCTCCAAAACCCCTCGCAGTCAAATGTGAAGGAGCGGCGCTGGAGGTTGACCACAGTTGGGGGGGGGGGGTCATTTTACATCTTCAGGGATATGATTCTGCAGTTGACCTTCAAGGCCACCTTACAGGAGAGTGCCCGGTGGCCTTGACCAATGCAGAGTTGGGCCTTGGATCTCTGATTTTGAGAGACGCCGAGATCGAGAAGCAACACCTGACATGGCATGTGTCAGGTGCCGCTTTTCGATCTCGTTGCTTCTACTGATTTTTGATTTTAGTATTACATTTATCGGGGATGTGAGATTGTTTCTTTTTTTGGAAGAAAAAACATTTTTTCTAGTAATTTTCCACAGCCATTAAGGACACTTTTACTTTTTTTAATGGAGCAAAAACACTCTCCCTTTAGATTGCAGAGCTGGAATATTCTACCTGAGCTGAAACGAACCAATCAGCGTGGAGAGTCTCATCATCTTTCTCGTGCATGTCTAATTCACAGGAGCGAATAGGAGGGGGCGTTTCTAGATGACGTGTTACTCTATGGATGGGAGTTCCCCACGTGACTGACTTGATACTCCTGTTGGCCGGCGCGGAGGTGAAGACAGAGATCAGAGGAGGACAGCAGGAGAGGAGGATCACGATCTGACCGCAGCATCATCACGCAGGAAGCAGCATCTGCGCCCGGATCCTGATCCTTTTTCTCTTAAATTCAATCCGCTTTTTTTTTTGTTTTAACGAGCGTTGGTATTTTTATATTATCATCTCTAACAACCTGCAGACCCAGCCTGCAGCGGACGTCTTCAGCGGCTCTGAGTACAAACCTGTGCGGGGTTTTGGATGTGTCCACCGGCTGCAGCCGTGTTCGCGGTGCTGACCGCCTGCGTGGCATGCGCTGCGGGGAGAGGCCAGCAGCTCAACTACCGACCTATCATCGGTAAGAACCGGCGGGATGAACGGCTGTTTGTGCGTGTGTGTGTCCGTGGAGAAACATTAAGACAGCTCTTATGCAATTTTCATGAAAGGAGAATGTTCGAGAACAGGTGTATGCGCGTGTGTGTGTGCGCGCGCAAGTCCCTGCGGTTTCGCAATGCAAAGCACGTGCTTTAATAATACTAAAATGTATTGTATTTCACAAATGTTTTCAGTGACGTTTTACGGTCCGCTCCTTGTTTATACTTCCGTGTGTTTTGCAGAAAGTGAAATACAAATGTTCATTTTTGTATTGGTGATAAGGTGAACAAAATGAAACAAGAATATATAGACATGACATAGACATGACAACTAAAGCGAGAACAAATAAACAAAGAACAAAAAAATAAAAATAAATAAAACGGACAAAATAGATACAAAATAGCAAAACATAAGCAAAGATACAGAGCAACAATACAGACAAAATACATTTAAACGAGATGAACTATGACACATGTTGTGTTGAGTCAACCTGCTGCAGTCACACTGAGGTCAGAACTTACAGGCAGTTTTTAAAAACTCATGATCTGTGGTGGGATAACTTAAGAGTTGAGTGCACCCTTTGAGTCTTACCTCATACAGGTGTTTGCTGTGTTTCTTTTCTTTCTCGGCGTATTTCTTGATGAAATTGGACCTGATGTGCAGAATGAAAGCATCAGTTTCCTGATATATGATCCTCACACATTATGAAACCTGTATTAGTGAATAATAGAATATGAAGTTTGCACCGTTTGCTGGCACAGTTTGTCCTGTGAATTGTGATGTAACGTTCCAGACCTTTCTATGAAAAACCGAAACATGCACGCTTCATCGGAGACGCATGTCTGAGGAGAGGACGCGTCAGGACCTGTCGGGGATTAAACCTCTTTTGTCATGAGGGAGACTGTGTGGATCTTTACAGCCCCCCCCCCCCCCCCCCCCCCTCTCTCTTTGTACTTTCTTAATCTCATCTGTGATGTGTGCTTTTTGCCCCCCAGGTGTGTTGGCTCAAGAAAACCTTCCAGGAGACCAGTCTGCTCCCGCCCCCTCGTACATCGCCGCCTCCTATGTGAAATACCTGGAGGGAGCGGGGGCCCGGGTCGTACCCATCAGGTACACTCAAGCTGTTTTCACACACGCACTCCTGAAAAGTTCTAGGATGACTCACCCTGATCTGGCTGTTCACAACCTCACAGGTGTGAAAGCAGTTCCTTAGAATTAGAATCATTCTGAGGTTACAAAACTTGTAGTTTTCCTTTACGTTATCTCCTGAACGCTAAGCGTTAACATAAGCTTTGTGTAATCATGTGCCTGAGTTACTTCTTATCAGTGTGTGCAGTTCACTGTGCTCTTCATGATAATAACTTCAGTGATGTAAGACTACATCATGTGGTGCAAACTCAGATGAGTAAGCACACTCTTGTTTTTGTTTTCACATTGGTGATGGGCGTTTCCATGAAGAACAAATTAACAAAAGAATCCTTAATCCTCACTTCATGATCATTCAAACTGTGACCTATATCTGACTGACAGCTGTTTCAGGCGCGGTGCAGGTTTGCTAAATCTTTATTGACTCTTTTAGGATTTCATCTTGGTGAAGTTGTCTTTGTTGCATTTGTTGAAATATTCCTCCGAGAAATAAAAAAAAAAATCAGCAAACTGTTGTTTAGTTTGTGTGGGTGATTGGATGTCTCAGTGCATGGGAATGTTTTCATCATTTTCTGCATGTATCACACATGAGCAGATTCTTTGATCATCAAACTCCACTGAGTTAAACCTCATCTAGACTTCTACGTCTGTGAACACAGTGGATTAGCGTAGCTCTGTAGCCCGCTGGCACCTCGCACAAGGAAATGACACCGACTCCCAGCCCTGTGATTGGTCAGTTATCCAGATTTTACAGAGTGTGCAGAGTGAAGGGAGTTTCTCCAGCTGATCTCTGAACAGTTTCTTTCTTTCTGAGAGAGTAGATCTGGTCCTGAACCAGGAAGTGTTAAAAAGTCTATTCCCCTCTCTGCCTCCTCACACTCACCGTGCTCAGTGTGTTTTAATGTAGGCAGGGTCAATGCTAATAAGTCACTGGATGTGCAGGGCAGCTGTGGCTCAATTGGTAGAGTCATTGCCTCTCAACCACTAGGTCAAGGGTTCAATCCCCAGCTGAGCAACATGTCCAATGTGTCTTTGGGCAAGACACTCAACCCTGCATTGCTTCGGTGGTGTATGAAAGGGTCACTGTTGTCCTTAATCTCTGATGTACATCACTTTGGATGAAAGTGTCTGCTATTAAAATTTAACATTGTTGACCTCAGGTTTTGTTTAACCAAATTGTTTGTTCTCTGGGTGTGACAGCCGCTCGTCTACATCTCTATTCAGCGCTCCAATGGTTTTTAACCTCGGTGTGATTCACAGCATTCCCGCTCTCAAGGCCGCCTGGTGTTTCTGAAACGAGCAGTTAAAAAACGGGAGTACTGAGATGATGTAAAAGTCATATCTTTAAACAGCATCTTGATATTTGCCTGACTGTTTTTAAAATGACTGTTTGATGATTCATACTGAAGATCTCACACCCTGTCCACCTCTCAGCTGATTCAGTCACAACCAGCAGGTCACAGACCAGCAGACCTGCTGGCCACACAAGGTGCTAGGTAAAAGTTTCCTCCTGAACAGCCTGTTGAAGTTGACCATCGACTTCCAGTCTCTTACCCATGTCTGTGTTTGCTTGTCAACCACAGGTCACTGGGTTCATTTTATTTGATGTTACCTTTTTGAGAAAGCTGTGACTCTGAAACTATTTGGGAAGTGCTGACACCTCTTCGGTAACAGATAGCTAGCTGACGCCCATCTGTTTCACTCATGGTGCTGGACATGACCCTTTCAAAAGTGGGCGGGGCTTGTGGATTCAGTTTTTTTTTTAAACATTTTGTTTTCCAACTCTTGTTGTTGTGTGTTTGACTCATCTTTGTCCCTTTGTGCTCTTTTTTTTTATTTTTATTTTTTTTATGAACCAGAATAAACCGCACAGAAGAAGAATACACCAAAATATTCTACTCCATAAACGGGTGAGTTCATCAGCACGCCATGTGAACGGATTTGTGATAGGAGAGAAAAATCAACCTCCCCAAAACATGTTTGTGAAGTGTCTTGTTCTAAATCCACTCTGATTCTGTATTTGATCATGCCTATAAACCCCTCTATTTCAGCCCTGCTCAGAACAGGCTGCTTCTGTGTCTGTACCTTTAAATATGTAAATGAGCTGTGTCTGACCACGCCCCCTCTCTGGAAGGGCTTGGGTGTACTCTGGCTTTCTCGCTCCATGTCCTATTGTTTACGATGAGAAGGCAGACTCAGAGGGTAGAACAAACACCTAGCTGTGGGAGTGTCACCCACCTGGGGGTTGTGATGTCATGAAGGGAAAATCTCCAAACGGCCTGTTTGAGCACACATTTTCTGAAAAGTGGAGCAGGCAGAAGACGAAGAGGATGGACTTTTCTCATCATTGGGGGGTTTACAGACAGACTAGAGACACATGTTAGTGTTGGAGGATTTTGAATAAGATGTGACCTTTAAAACTTGAATATTTGTGAGCAAGAAACAACAAGAAAGAGTCTAACTCAAAATGCTGAATAAGATGCTAACTTGTGTTTCCTTTTCAAGTACACAACAAAGTTGGTCTGCACAAATCATGCTACGTACCATGTTGGATAAACATAAACATTCTGATGAACACTAAAAATATTATCTCTGACTCACAGTTTGTAATTATTTGGAAGGGATACCTAACTACTGACTTCTGTGACAGCGTGCTCATTATCCTCGGCCCGTTGGTTTCTCCTCAGGTTGCTGCTGCCGGGAGGAGATGTAGACATTCAGACGTCACAGTTCAGTCGAGCGGCCCGGATCTTTTATAACCTCGCTCTGAAGGTAAGACATTTGACTGCAGGATGACACAGAGGGGGGGTCATTGGGTTATGTGTTTACCTCTCTGTCATCTTCTCTAAAGGCTAACGATGCCGGGGACTTCTTCCCGATCTGGGGCACGTGTCAGGGCTTCCAGCAGCTCAGCGTCCTCACAGCCAACAAAAACCTGCTCACGCTCACCGATACCAAGTCTGTGGCTCTGCCCCTCACTTTCACTGCAGGTGAGTTCGTCTGACTCATCCTCAGCGTATCAATGTTTTCACACAACACTCTGTAACGACGTGGCTACAAAGAAAAAATATCCAACCTAAGCAAAAGTGTTAAGATGCTGCAGTATGAACACAGGTGAACATATGGCAGCATAACAAACCGCTTTAGTTTCAAGGTTTGAAACAGCCTTCAGGTCAGGAACAACACACAGGTCCCTATGGACATACAATAGTCGGTCATTGCTTCGCCTTGTGGGTCATAATCCTGAAATGTCAGGTTTTCTTTTAACACTCAGAGTGGAATTCCTGTTATAGAAATCCTGCTGGAAAATTCAACAAAGAGCTTTGATTCCTGTCAAAGTGAGGGACTAAAGGGTGATCCCATACCGTACTCATACCCCCATCACTCATGGTGTCACAAAAAGGGACAACTAGTGATGGCGAAATGAGGCTTTGTGAAGCAATGAGGCTTTCCAGCCAATTGTATCGCAAATAGATTCATTATGCGAGGCCTCATTTAACACAGTGTACACTAGTGACACCTACTGGTCAAAACAATTTAGAGCAGCCAAATGATTATTGATCACATCACATGCCATTGCATTACTGACATGTTATAGCAAATTGTACTACTTCAACCAATAATGGTTCACGTGATATTACTTTATAACATACCTCGGGTTCGGTTCCTGATACCAGCAGATAAATGTTTTGTTTTAACGTTTACCTTATTGGGAGATGATAACTCAAAATGCTCCCAAACAGGAGACATTCTCCTCTTTCTCGCGGGCTCCATTTCTCGAAAAAAATAGAACCAAAACTCCAACTCTCAACAACCAACTAACGCAAACTCACGAGGAGACATGACAAGTGGGTTTCGCTTCCTTTTATCCACAACCCGAAACACAAACAAATCAATGACGTAGTTCTCCTCGAAGTGAGGCCTCGTTTGTCATCGATGACGCGCTTCTCTGAAAATGACACGAGCCTCGATACGGGGCCTCGGCTAGAAATGCCCCTCCTACTCGACACACACTTCAAAGCCTCGGTGTCAAAACGTAACATCACTAGGGACAACCTCTTGTGTAAAAAAAAAAAAAGTGGAAGTGCAAAAAATAAACTGCAGTTTCTTGAGGGTCCACTAGAGGATACTTCTGTCTCTTCTTGCTCCTCCACTATTTTGTCCTCTTCCCCTTCTTGCTCCTCCACCTCTTTCCCCTCTAACTCTAACTTTGTCTTCGAGGTTGTGCACACCAAGAAGCAATCCTGACCCCTATATGTGCACACTCTGACTTATATGTGACCAGATTGGTTACAGGTGATCACTTATTAAGTATGGGCTTTTTCAGTGGCTGTGTTATTGTAAGACAGAGGCAGCACAACCCCTGCAGGTGTTTTTGTTAATTTTTTGATCTAAGCACATACTTTCTGTGTTTCAATTTACACATGTGGGTGGGACTCCCTTTAATAGGAGTCCTGCTTGAAAATATTTAAAGAGCAATTATTCCTGATTTTGTATTGGCTTTAACTGCGACTCCTACACGGCTCACACCTCCCTCGATCGTGGTGTCGGATGGAACAATTGGGCGGATCCCAATCTTCAAACTCACCCTGATTGGTTCCTCTTCAGTCAGTGTAGGTAGAAAAAAATCACAACAATCAACATCTATTGAGCCAAATAACACAGTAGGAGGAGTGTAGAGTTGTAGGGTGAGGAGACCGGATGTGACAACATCAGAGAGCCGCTAGACAACATCTGTGCTGTGCTTTGGTCAAAATATAACATGAATCAAGCACCAGATGAGGTTTGTAACCCTGTATAAACCAGCTCTCTCAGAACGCTCCGTTTTGGTGTGTGTGTCTCTTTAAATGTAATGAACACCCCCCTGAGTTTTCCCCCATAGACATCACTCCTTTGCTAGTGAGAATAAAAATGGCGGACCTGCGCTCAAGTTTTGCTCTAGGCTGGGGGTCGAGTCCATGGGTGGAGATACCATGGGAGGGGATTTATTTTTTAACAGAATCCCACTGTGACATCACAAGGAGAGCACATCTGGAACGGAGCATTTCTGTCTGCGTTAAGGCCGAGCAGCTCCTCCTCTCCTTCACTTTGTGTCCTCACATCTCTCTATACAGCTCTGGTGGAAGGGAATAAGAATCAAGGAACATACGGAAGAAGTTGTGCACACAAAAAAGCGAGCCTGACTCCTATATGTGCCCGCTGGGAGGTGTAGGTGGTCAGTGTCAGTGTTGCTCGATTTGCATCAAGAACTGAGACATCCCTCACTCCCGCAAACATTCATTTTAATGTCATCCTCCAATTAAATAAAGCCAATATATTTTAACATTTTTGGGTGGGACTCTCTTTACTAGGAGTCCTGCTTGAAAATGTTAAAAGAGTGTAAGTTCCTGTTATTCCATCAGGTCTAACTGTGACTCCTACATGACTCACACCTCCCTCGGTCGTGGTGTCATATAGAACAAAATGGGTGGATTCCAATTATCAATCTTGCCCTGATTGGTTCCTCTTAAGTCAAACCTAGGCAGAAAAAAAGCCTCCTCCCCTGTAGTACATCATAGTTTTGGATTAACATGCATGAGTTTAACACCTGTTCCTCGGCTTCACATTGTGACAGATACAGTTGTAACATGGCCACATATAAAAGTGCTTTCACACCTGCAGAAAACTCCTGAAAAATGATCTAGTAGCTTTGAAAACACATGACCATGCATCCCTCTTTTATTTGATGATGAAGACGCTGGAAGTATAACGCTCGTCTGAACCTTCAACCTTTCTGCCATCTGTCCTCCAGCGGCCAACTCCAGCCGTCTGTTCCAGAGTTTCCCCAAAGATCTGATGCAGTCTCTGTCCGAGGAAAACATCACGGCCAACTTCCACAGCTGGAGTCTGTCAGTGCAGGTATTTAATGCTCCACCTGTAAATCATTTTCAAGGCTGAAACATTAATATGAAATATTTTTATCTGTTGAACCGACAGAACTACACCCGGAACTACAAGCTGAAGAAGTTCTACAGGGTTCTGTCCACAAACAACGACGGGGTGAGAGAGTTCATCTCCACCATGGAAGGTAACTTTCATCACTGATGACATCACCGTCTGAGCGTGAGTCAATTGTTATTGCTCACTTTAAAATGCCGCAAGGGTCAGGGCAAAAAGAGACTACTGCATGCTTCCAACTGTCCACCAGATGGCGCATTGATGACCCAGTGTTTGTGACATTCAAAATGTGCAGAGGTTTCTGTGTCCTGACTGAGATTTTCTGGTCTTCCTCAGCCAAACACTTCCCGTTTTACGCCGTGCAGTGGCACCCGGAGAAGAGCCCCTTCGAGTGGATCGATAAGCCGGGGATGGTTCACACCACGTCTGCTGTCAGGGCCAGCTTCTACACCGCCAGCTTCTTCGTCTCTGAAGGTAACGTTACCCACATTCTGATGACTTATCACATGTTTTAGGATGGCCACTTTTCAACAGAGAGACCACAGGCAGGCTGCTGGTTGTCTGTCTCTGTATGTCAGCGCTGTGATTGGCTGGTGAACAGTCCAGAGTGTAACCATGCCTCTCGTCCACTGACAGCTGGGATAGGCTCAAACCCCCACGACCCCAAACAGGAAAAGTGGTATAGATAGTGGGTTAAATTGTGGCTCTTCAGCTTTTAGTCTTAACACACATCTACTTAAAATATATTAAGTTTTAAAGGTCACATATTATATAAAACACTCTTCCCCATGTTTCTCTAACTCGAATATGTGTCTCTAGTCCGTCTACAAATCCCCCAATGATGAGAAAAGTCCATCCTCGCCGTCTTTTGCCTGCTTCCACTTTTCAGAAAATGTGTGCTCAAACAGGCCGTTTGGAGATTTTCCCTTCATGACATCACAAAGGGCAGTTGCCCCTCCCCCAGGTGGGTGACACTCCCACAGCTAGGTGTTTGTTCTGCCCTCTGAGTCTGCCTTCTCACCGTAAACAATAGGACATGGAGCGAGAAAGCCCGAGTCACCCAAGCCCTTCCAGAGAGGGGGAGTGGTCAGACACAGCTCATTTACATATTTAAAGGTACAGACACAGAAACAGTCTGTTCTGAGCAGGGCTGAAATAGAGGGGTTTATAGACATGATCAAATACAGGATCAGAGTGGATTTAGAACAAGAAACTTCACACACATGTTTTGAGGAGCCCTGAGACTTATTTACACTGGTTGAAGAGGAGGATATGTGACCTTTAAACGGAAAAAGGAAATGTGCAAATGTGTTTTTCAATTGCGGCTTCATTTCTGACATTGATTTCTTTCTCTCCCCCAGCGATGAAGAGTCAGCACCAATTCTCCAATCTTGTGGAGGAAGAGCGAGCTCTGATCTACAACTTCTCCCCCGTCTTCAGAGGGATCCACGCCGTGTTCGTGCAGAACTATTACTTCGATTGACGAACATGTCGCGATGAAATACGGATATTCAAAACAAATTAATAGAAATAAATCCAGACAGAATGAATTCATGACCATGCATATAGATTATATTTACATTCAGATCATAAGTGCAGAGGATTGTTTCACACAGTCAACACCGATTGTTCGAGCAGCTGCTCACTGAAGGTCGAACTAGTGTTGTAGTCCTCGAGATCGGTCTTGGTCTCCAGACCACTTCCTGAAGGTCTCGTCTCGGAGTCTAAAGCATTTTTACTCGGTCTTGTCTCGGTCTCAGACTGGGTGGACTCTGGATTTAAAATCAAGACCACCACTGATCGGCTATTTCTCCTGGTCATCACTGAGATTAGAAGGAAAACTCTCTTTCTAAAAGAACAAATAACTTCAATTTATTTGAAGTTTAGTTTTTGTCCCCCGGTTACGTCTGCCACCTTCCCAGTGTTACGGTCTAAGTGAGAGACACGCCCCCTCAACACAAGATGAGGATTTTTCATTGATAGTTAGGGGTCTTGTCTCGGTCTCGCCCTGCCTTGGGCTTGACCCGCCCTCGATCCCTAAATGTCTTGGTCTTGACTCGGCCTCGATCCCTGAATGCCTCTGTCTTGGTCTTGTCTCAGTCTCGCCCTGCCTTGGTCTTGTTCTTGGTCTTGGTTTTTAAAAAGCCTTTGTCTTGGTCTTGCCTCGGTCTCAGCAGGGGTCTTGGTCTTGACTCGGCCCCGATCCCTAAATGCCTCGGTCTTGGTCTTGGTCTTGACTTGGTCTCTGTTTTTAAAAAGCCTTGGTCTTGGTCTTGCCTCGGTCTCGGCAGGGGCTTGGTCTTGGTCTTGACTCACCCTCAATCCCTACATTTCTCTGTCTTGGTCTTGCCTCGGTCTCGACAGGGGCCTTGGTCTTGGTCTTGCATCGGTCTCGACAGGGGCCTTGGTCTTGGTCTTGCCTCGGTCTCGACAGGGGCCTTGGTCTTGGTCTTGACTCGGCCTTGATCCCTAAATGCCTTGGTCTTGCCTCGATCTCGGAGCACTCTGGTCTCGGGTATGTCTTGGTGTCGGGGTAATGTGGTCTTGACTACAACACTAGGTCAGCGTTCTGAGTGTGAAATAATAATCGTGTCTTCATGTCATTCAGTGTTCTAGACTCTGACCAATGGAAATGTAACAAGATTATATTTTTCACAGATTTTAATGTCATAACGCGTTGAGCTTGGTTAGCGTTTTGAAAGCTGTCTCATGATTGTATTTCTGAGTCTCTGTCAGCAATTAAACATTTTTTATTCCTCAAACTGAGAATCCTCAATCTTCAATGTTATTTCTGACTCTTTAAATCAAAGTCACCACTCAGTTCTTCTTCTCTGGTGCTGCTGTGCTCTGTTGACAGGAAGTGATTTCAATGCTGCTATTTCACCAGTAGATGGAGACATTTATGAGGACAGGACTTGTGTTAATAACTACTCATACAGGGAAACAAAAAATAACATATATACAGTTTCATCTCTACTTTATAATTATTACTAAAATGAATATGATTATTTGTCTTATTTTTTTTTCTCTTATTTCCTTTTGGTTTTTTTGTGCGTGTTACTTTCCTCTCCACTCGTTTGAGACCCTCCCCTTCCTGTCCTCATGCTGGCTGTTCTGGGCTACAACAAATCCAAAAAAGGGGTCCCTAGCTCAAAGGTCATGATACAGGCCAAACATCACAGGGACGTAAACATTGCGCCTTGAAGACCGCAGACCCTCCTCTCGCCGGCCGCGATCAAGATGCATGAAACCTGATTTAATGAGTCGCAATGTGCCACACATGGCTAATTTACATAACGTTATTTTCCCGTGAAAACACTGGAAAGATTCGAAGTCTGGCTAGCAAGCCAGCCTTTCTGTTAAACATCCTGTCTGATCATATTTACCGTTTGGTAGCCATAGGTAAAGTTGTTGAGAGAAATGTGTGCTAGCTTGAAGATAACTTCATACAGCTTTCTGGTTCATTATTATCTCAGGCAACATTAAAGTGACAGCAAGTGTGACAGTGTCAACACATGTAATAAGGTAGGCCAGAGGGAATATAAACTTAATTAAAATCCGCAGGAGCAAAACATCAGGTTAATATATTGATAATGTTACATATTTTATGATAGAAGAGGAAAATATTGTCATACTTGATGACTGTATTATGATGCTATCTCAGACACTTGCCCTGAGAGCTACCTGCATAGTGACGGCCCTTCACGTCACCCCTTAGTGGAACATAGTCAGCCCTGTTCTGCAAATTCACTCTCAACCCTCACTCAAGGTTGGGAGCACAGGTTTTTCAAAACAGTTAGAACAGAACATAGATATCGACAAGCAATTGTGTTTTTCTTATTGTTTGCACTGCTTCTTTAGTCGGTCTGAATGCTAAAATCGTCTGTAAATTCGATCAAGCTGCTACCTAGCCTCCTGACCTGCTCCTGACCTGACAGACAGATGCAACGCGCAGAGCTGTCCATCAAATCTGCCACAACCCGTATATGGGCATAGCCGTTTTCCTTAATAAAATAAAATCCGATGAGTTATAAAAAAAATATTTTAAAATTATTTAAAAAATATAAAATTAATTCCTGTGGTAAAAACGGGCTATTTTGGCTGTGGGCTTATGGCACTTCCAGTGCTTCTAGAGCCAGCCTCAAGCGGACACTCGACGAACTGCAGTTTTTTTTACTTTTTACTACATTGGCTTCATTTTTCGAGACTGGAGGTTGCCGCTTGGTAAATTCACATTTTAAAGCAGATATTTAAAAAAAACATTCCCAGGGGAGCATGCCCCCGGAGGTTTGGATCTATGTCACCTTTTTCATCCCTGATGAGTTTGCACCCCTGTTCTCTGAATTTAAAGTTCCCTTCCAGCACTGTTATTAACTCTCCACTAGATGGCGCCATAATACCACCAAATGTATGCTGATGCTGCTCAGCATTAAAAGTGCTGGAAACTCAAACTAATTATATTTGATGCATCCAACAGCATGTGTCGTTATTGTCTACTGATGTACAGCCTAAAGGTGGCTTTTCTTATAGTGATCAAAATACTTACTCACACACAGGTGAGATTAACAAGACACAGGTGAGGACAATGAGGGCAAATCAAAACTGGAGGGAAACACCCAGAGGCAGGGAGAAACACTACATGATACACAGGGGGAAAAAAACCTACAAAATAAAACAGGAAACACTGAAAACTGAATTCAGAATTATCAACAGAAATGTAGGAAACAGAAACGCGAGGATAAAACAGGAAATCACAACAAGGCATGAACAAACAAAACGAGTAAATTATGACATTTGTATTGCACTTCTGTAAACGTCGACATCAAATACAGACTTGAAGGTTTCACTTTCCGTAAAAAAAAAAAAAAATCCGAGATGTAAAAACGAATCAGTCATACTCCATCCATATGCCACAATCTGTGCTCGTTAAATATTTAGAGCGGGCGACAACCTCCAGTGTTGAAAAATGAAGCCAATGCAGAAATCCTGCAGTTCCTCAAGTGTCCACTAGAGGCTGGCTGCAGAAGCACAGGAAGTCACATACACACCCATTCTAAAAAGCCTGTTTTTACAGCAGAGATTAACATGTTTACAGCCTGGTTCAAAAAACCAAATAGGTGTAACGGTATTTCATCCCGCCTCAGCTCCAGCTCAGCCTGTCGTTAGGTTGACTGAAAGTTAGACTGAGACAGCATTTCCAGCACGGAGACCGCCATCGATGGGACTCCAGCGCCCATGGAGGGATTTTATCTCCCGTCTGGCCTGGGAAAAAACGTTGCTGGGGCCTGCTGCCACAACGACCAAGCCCCGGAAAAGCGAGGAAAACGGATGCATGGATGCATGGTTTAGACTCATTTAGAGACAGCTCTGCCATTTCCTACACTTTAAAAAAATCAGTGAATGCACCACTTTGATTAACAACTTTTATTTATATGAGCTGAAACTTTTATTTACAGAGACAGATGGTGAATTCATATTTATTCCTGTGAAGGTGTCTCATCACATTATACATCCTGTAGCAGCCAGGGCCACTGATCCTTAGTTACAGTGTGTGTGTGTGTGTTGACTTGCTATTCAGACATGAGACAGTAGATATAAGGACTTGTCTAGACAACAGTTCAGTTTTATGCTCACAGTGGGAGTCTCTTGAAAGGCAGGTAGTTTACACACACACACACACACACACACACACACACACACACACACACACACTTGAGCGTGTGTTTGGTAGCTTTGTTGGTTGTCATCGGATCGTTTCCTTTTATCTGATGTATATATAGGTGTTTCAAGGACCTTCAGAAGCAGTACAGTTTCTCTGTGAGTGTGACTGAGCAGAGATGAGAGGAGCGGAGGAGAAAGAGGAACGAGGAGCTGGAGAGGAGATAAAGCGAAAGAAAAAAAAAAAAGGATGGGAGGAGATGAAACAAAGAGGGAAAGACAGAAGATGGGAGGGGTTAAAATAGCTGCCAGCACAAAGAGAAGAAGAGTGATGAACGAGGAGAGAGGGAATGTGGCACCTGGCCGCCACACGGCCTGATGTGTGTGTGTGTGTGTGTGTGTGTGTGTGTGTGTGTGTGTGTGTCCGCCTGTGTGGAGGTTAATGGGGCCACGCTGAGTTACAAGAGAGGCCTGTGTGAGCAATGGCCCCCGTCTGTGTTAGCTTACAGTATCCGGGCTAATTGATCGTTGGATGGCGGATGACATGAAGGTCAAAGCTTGAAGCCTCATTGGAGATTAGTTTTAGCCACAATATGTAAATACCATGGACTGTGAATATTAACGAGTGATGTCACCTGTTGTCGATGGCGTTGGCTGTCTCCCTCTAAATTTCAGTCGAAATGCAGGCTAGCCCACAATTTCCACATAGTCAGCAGCGCCACTCCGCCCTTCATCTCCCTTTTTTATAAGATTTTAAACTTTTACTCTGCACTGTAATTATTATTATTATTTTTAACTCTTAATTTCAGTGATTTTTTTAAATGTGCTATATAAATAAACTTGCCTTGCCTTTTTCAGGAACCCATAACGCCACTGTCTTGTAAACAAACAGCCAAAACGCAACAAAAGGTCATCGTGTAAACATAAGGATTTATCTTCTGATAAAAGGAGGAAAATGGATGGATGGATGCTTTTCCCCGCCTTGTAAGTAGACTTTAGTTTTGGTTGAACCTGCCGCTCTGAGGATCTTCTGGACCAGTGAGACTCCTGCTCGGATGTCAGACTGTGCTGTCCTGGTCTTGCCCCTTAAAGGACAGACCAAGCTTCACCCCAATCGTTTAATTTCGGCCAGTAATAACTCACATACTCAAGCATCTGCACATCATGATGTTCTTTCACGAGGTTATTAATATTAAACTGAAACATTCTCATTAAATGCTGCTCAATAACTTCATACTCCCCCCCCCCCCGTTCCTCCGCACAAATGCAGTATTGATAAATGATGGTGCATGTTTTTAATTATCCAATAAGGACTACATCCAGTCTCATATTTGCTCCTGGAGACGCATTAATTACACAGAGCTTTACGCTCATCAATTCATGAAATAACTCAATTTCCTGGACATTATCGAGATCGCATCAGAGGATCTGCAGTTTATTCTGTGATTGAATGACGGGGGGGGGGGGGGGGGGGGGGGGGGTGATGGCTGTTGGAGCGGGGTAATCTCCATCAGACATGCTTTATGTGTTAGCGTGGAGCTTCACTCAGCCTCATCCACACACACACACACGTATGGTATCTCCCGTCAGACGGAGTCATGCGTTCACAACACAAACCGAGTAATTCCTATCATCATCATCATCATCATCATCATCATGATCATCATCGTCTTCATGGCGCCGTTTCAGCAGCAGCTACATTCATCTTCACACCTCATTTACTGAGACACAAGGATGTCATCTGAGTGCTCACACACACACTAACACAAGCACATGTGTGTGTGTGTGCGGAGAATGCAACCACTTGTTGCACGAGCAGACAATGACGCACTCCTCCACGCTTACCTGCACAGAGAAACACCTGCGGCGTGCAGAGCTGCGCTGATTGTTCATTTTGCATCCACACCCCGTCATTATCCATGCAGCATATAATCACTGTGAGTTAGCCCGCATTATACACCATCCACCGTGTTTTACATCATGGAGTCTGTGATTTTTAATGATGGTGATAGACTGCAGCTGAAGGGTATATTTAGTGACAGCGCCTTTTAAGAACCGCAGCCAATTCATCCACAGCCCAAACCTGCAGGAGAGAAATATGAAGAACTTTTATACAAGTAGGGAAGAAGAGGACGAGGAGGTGGTGTTCTTGTTCTGCAGGTCGAGGTATGAAGGAAACTATTCATTCATCAGGACCTCAGGCAGTGACGTGCGGTGAGGTTCGTGGCTGGTGAGGCACTGACTTTTCCACAGTCAGATTTACAAATATATGAACCCATTCATAGAGTAAATTCACCATTCAATTGGCAGCTTGCACATTGACTACTGGTTGTGTTTCATATCTCATATCAGCATTATTTACACACACATAGAGGTAAGGTGCACATTTGGCCAAGGAAGAACGTTACATTTATAGCGCCTCAGAATTTTTTTTCCATTACAATTCATACTCATTCAATAAAAATAAAAGTAGGCCTATATACTGCGGTGTATTCATGGTCTTACCTTTACTTGTAAACAAAGTCCATTCGCCTATCCTTCTGGACTAAAATATCCGTGACTTTGTTGTAAAAGTCGTCATTATCTTCTTTTAGTTTTAAAAGTCTTCCATTATTCATCACTTCACGTTTTGATTGAAAGTCCATTTTTGAGAAATCTTGAAGCTCAGATTTTAAATCTTCCTTTTTCATTTTATCAATCAAGAGCAAACTTTTAAAACAAAAATTCTGCATAGAAGAGGAGCAAGATCAAACCAAGCATAAACTCTTGGCCTTATGAGCCTCACGCATCCTGACGCACGCCCCCTTCAGTTGAGGCAGAGGTACTGGCTGCCTCACCTCGTGCTTTTTCGTCAGTTGCGGTTTTATGTCAAATTAGACTAAATATGTTATAAACACACGTGAAATACATTACTTATTCTATGGAAAGTGAGGACGTATAATAAAAGTGTCTACAAACATGACATTGGTGACAAACAGTGAGAAAGCAAAAGGCATACGCTCGACCCAGTTTGTGAGGGATTGAGGCACAACCCGTCGCTGCCTCACCTCGCATGTCTCCGGCGGAGCAGGCCAGAAATATGGGAATTCAGCGATTTGGATAATGAAAATGATTGAAATTTTTGGAATCGTACAGAAATAACATTTATAACACAGATCAGTAGAAAAAAAAAAATAATATATATATATATTTTTTTTTTTTTACATTGATAATGACAGGTGAGGCCCTGACCGCATGTCTCTGACCTCAGGTGATGATTGTGTCTCTTCCTGCAGCCTCATTCAGGCTCATTTTATTATCTCTGAAGTATGCTGCTCCCTCTTCTTGGAATCGGTTGCAAGATACTTTAAATCTTCAGGAGCTGGTTTCCTTGAATGTTTTTAAAGGTCGTCTTAATGATCTGGAGGCAGAAATATCTGACTGTAGATGTTTTAGCTAACTCGTATTGCCCCTTTTTGATCGCTTTGTTGCTGATGATTTATGACAGATTCTGATGAATGGTTCTTTTTGTGATTCCTGTATTTATGTTCATTGTTGTTAAGTGTTTTATGTCTGAAACCCTGTAATTGTGCTGCTGCCTGCCTTGGCCAGGACGCTCTTGTAAAAGAGATTTTTAATCTCAATGAGACTTTTTCCTGGTTAAATAAAGGTTAAATAAATAAATAAATAAAAATAAAAATAAAAATCACTGCCACTAGAAGGATTACAGCTCCAATTTCTAACCCCCAATTTCCACTCCGCAGTCCGAGTGGAGGCTATCTTTAGTGCTAAAAACGGTCCACCTTTCTGTAAACAACAGACACGGCGCAACACAGAAGGAGACTCAACAAAAGCAATCATATTTAGCTACACGTTAGCTAACCATCGGTAACTAAAGTCGGATGACATCCCTCGCTTAGAAGCTCATTTGGGCACCTTGGCTGACCACAGAACTATACACGTTGCCCCATAGCCAATCATGACCAGCGCTGCACGAGTCTACATGCTTCAACTTGCTGTTAAACTTCCTTCATTTCACAATTTCTCTCCTTCTGAGTCTACTTGGTCCTCATAAGTATAGCAGAACAAGACCAGTGCAGAACACACTGACTTTGCTGACACACACACACACACACACTCACACACACACACACACACACACACCAGGGATCCCGCTCAGCCAGGCTTTAAGTCTGGATGAGACGAGATACTTTGGTCGGTAATTGCTGCTCCTCTCCCCTTGAAGTGAGGTGAAGCATGGGTCGGTCCAAGTTAGAGACATGGAGGAAACCAGGGTGTGTGTGTGTGTGTGTGTGTGTGTGTGTGTGTGTGTGTGTGTGTGTGTGTGTGTGTGTGTGTGTCGTGGGGAAGTCTGAGAGGGAAAAGCCAAACTGTAAGTCGGTCTAATCTATGAACCAGGCGGACACCTGGAGGGGAAATGCATCACCTGGGGTAACCTGAGGCCTTCAGAGAGAGAGGGACAGAGAGAGAGAGAGAGAGAGAGAGAGAGAGGTGAAGGAAGGGACGAAATGAAAAGATGGAGTCAGGAGAGGGAATAGGAGGAGGAGGAGTACAAGGTTAAAAAATAAGGTGAAGAGAGAAAGTGGAGTCGACAGGGAGGAGAGGAAGAACAAACATGCAAGGTCCCTAGGAAGGAAGGAAAAGAGGAGAAAGGAAGGAAGGACAGAGAGGAGACTTTAAAGTGGATTGCATTCATACAGGTGGACTGCAGTCTGGATTCAATTTGAGTGGATGTGGAGCCGGCAGAGATCATATTAAATTAAATTGCAAGAAGTTATGCCGTCCTCAGGAAGTTTCTGCGATCCAGAAGTTTCATATATCGGACGGACATCCATTCATTTTATATTAACCTCCATTTTCCTGTGATAACGAGTCTGATCTACGAGTGGATACAATCCAGTTATTGGACGCAATTGGATTTGGACATAGTGACAAAGAGACCCTGTCCTCTGACTGGATTTTACTGTTCTGCTTTGTTCTGGTTGACTCAGGACGTTTCTGGGCGGGGAGCTGGTGTGTTTCCTCCAGCCAATGAGAGCGCAGCAGGTGAGTTTAGGAGTGGATACAACTTGTGTTTTGAACGACGCCATTCAAACCGGTGAATATGACGGATGTGGACGTAGCAGCAAAGAAGAGAAAATATAATCACAGTGAGGAGAAACACCAAGCGGATAAAGCTCGTTCTAAAACGAGGGTGAACCTTGAGTTGTCTTTTACTCGTGGACGTGGAGTTGGTCTGCTTCCTGTTGGACAGGCAGGTGACAAACACCGGCGGTTAGCTTGTGCTAGCGTGCGTTAGCTTGCAGTGTAGCTACAAGCAGTAAACATAAACACTACATCCTGCAGGGGGCGGAGCTTCTACAAACTGCAACCAACATTTCTACTGACATAGCATGCAGCTGTTGCCTAGCAACAGTGTTGACACAGGGTTACATCTGGAATGCAACGGCTTTCCTGTACATGACTTCACGACTTTAGGAGTTGAAGGCAGCGGTCACCACTGAGCTGAGCTGGCGCCCATTAGCTGATATTTATCTTCCAAATAGGTCTCCAAAAAACAGCCCGCTCTAAACGACCCACTTCTCTGCATGTAAGTCAGTCCTATACATCCTGTTCCAACATCACAAAGAAATTCACCGACATGGTTTGATGAGTTGTCAACATTTTTGCCGTCTCTGTCTCTGACAGTTGCTGGAAATATTCTGCACAAAAAGAGCTCAGCATGAAATGATGGGAGAAGTATAAAATAAAAAAAAGATGTTCTGCTCAGGTTTGTGGAGCGAGGCAACACCTGTTGGCGCCACTTTTGACTTCACACGTCCATTGTGTTGTGCTCATCCGAAGTGTAATTGAAAAAACCTGCAGGACTAAACGGCTCGAAGATGAAGCTGGAAGAACAGTTTTAAGCATGACAGGTGTGACTGTTTTTTTCTTTTCCAACGAGGTGGAGAAAAACACAAATTGCAGATGTTGGAAATGTTTAAGCGACAGACCGCTTTGCAATCAGGAGCTGTCGGAGGAACAGGCTGACCCACAAACTGGGCTGCTCTCAGTGTGAGTCAGGAGTTCAGTTATTAAACCGCTCACTTCTTTGCAGCTTCCTCGAGTTATAACAGATATTCTGAGGTCAAGAGGTCAAGTCGGAGCCTCTTTTAAAAGTCTGAGGACAGGGAGACACAGCATGGAGGAGGTGAGGTGAATAAAGGAGAGGGTAAACAAAATATTGATTTACATGAAGTGGTAGAACTGAGAGCAGGCAGGAGATAGAAGGGTTAAAAACTGATGTCATTGAAGGCAGTAGATACACAAGTCACCACAAAGAACATTTAAAAACAATAACATGTAAAGTAAAAATACTGCAGTCAAAACTTTCACAAAGAATATACGTTTTAATGATTTTAAAGAGGTTTAAGTTTACATACCTGTAAGTTTACAGCTGCCACATTTATGACCAAGAAAATGACAGAAAAAATACTTTTGAAACGCTGAAATCCTCATCCAAATTTGCTTGTATCTTGTGATCTTGTAGTTCTATTGTGATCTTGTAGTTCTCCTGTGATCTTGTAGTTATCCTGTGATCTTGTAGTTCTATTGTGATATTGTAGTTCTCCTGTGATCTTGTAGTTCTATTGTGATCTTGTAGTTCTCCAGTGATCTTGTAGTTATCCTGTGATCTTGTAGTTCTCCTGTGATCTTGTAGTTCTCCTGTGATCTTGTAGTTCTCTTGTGATCTTGTAGTTCTCCTGTGATTTTGTAGTTCTCCTGTGATGTGTGTACAGCTGCTCATGGCTGCACTCAGGTTCCAGAAACGGATCCAGTGGGGCATGGCGCGCTCCGTCCAACGGAGCTCAGAGTACGTTGGGATTGGGAGTAAGGCAGATCTACAGCCGGTCTACAGCTACAGCCCCGACTAGTGGTGGGAAGCGGTATTGCAGCTTGAGCACAACATTTGACCGACATTGAGCGCTGCTATCTAAAAAATCCAATCCGAGTAATTCTCTTTTCTTCTTAAAGACATATTGGGGAGGCCAAATATGAGAAGGGTGAAGAAAGAAAGTCGGAAAGGGAAAATGGAGAGAGAAAGTACGGCAGAGACTGAGATAGAGAAGGGGGGGGGTGCATGAGAGGGATTATTGGTAATTGAAAGATAAAATGGTAATCATCCAGAAGGGGGCGAAAGATTAGAGCTCTCCTTTTTCATTTACGTGGCAGGCACAGCGGCGAGTCGCAGAGCGGCGACAAGAAGAGAGGAAAGGACTGAGGAAAGGAGAGAAAAGTGCGAGAGAGAGGGGAGAAAATTCCACTTTCCTACCTTCTCATCCTTCTTCATAATAGAAGTGTCAAATCAATGCAGAGCTTAGAGACAAGCTGCTCTCTCTCTCCCTCTTTATCCCTCTTTTTCTCTGACTCTCTCCTTTCACCCTCGTTCACACTCTTTTTCATTTGTTGCTGAGAGCTGTTTTTCACCTCGTCTTTGCCCCATGTGACTCTCCTGTCAGCGTTCATGAACGTACATCAAGTTTATTGGAGAAAGGCCGCTGTTTGACTCCTTACATATCCTTTAAATCTCTTCTTGTTTTACTTCTCCACATCCCCTACCACCACTTCTCCCATTTCTTCCCATTTTTCTCTGCATGAATAAATAATCCTCCTTTCTTCTTCTTCTTCTCCCTCTCTCAGGTTGTATTTTATACTCGCCCCCTCCCCTCTCTCTCTCTCTTGTCTTCTCCTCAACCTTCAATCTCTCTCAGTTTACCTTTTAAGTGCATGCAATCCAGCCCAGAAAGCTCTGCACTCAAACACAGGCTACCCGGGTTCTGAATATTTAATAAACGATTACTCCAACTTACTTTCTTTCAGTGTACTCTGAGTGGAGGTGGGGTGTAGTCCTGAGGCAAGACATGACGTAAACTTTTATGCAAAGTAGAAGGTCACTACACATCTCACTGATTGGACCTTTAACTTTGCATTGTTTATTCAGTTGCAGCCTGCTTCTTCAAATGGAAATCTATTGAAATGTTGTGCTTGCCCAGATTGGCCACTGATTGAGACACTTTCACTGAACAAGAGTCTTCAAGCTCACCATTTTAAACGTTGACCTTTCAGCCATGTGAGGGTCCTTCTATCAGACCCAAACAGCCCCGCCGATATGATGAGAGGAGGAGGAATGAGATGCTCCTATACGATGGCTCCCTCCTCCTGCTATCCATTTCCTGTCTCTGTGGGTTTGTGCGTCAGAAACACAGACTCTCTCAGAGTCGTTCTCGCTGCTCGCTCTCTCTCTCTCTCTACGCTCGGCTGCAGGTTTCACATCGAGAGAATGATTCCTCTCTCTTCCCTTCTCCATTTGTCTTCACTGTGGGCTGCAGAAAGAAAAATGCACCAGAGGAATGTCCACAATTTTTTCTCCCCATGTCTCTCCGCCTTGATTCTCATCCTGAAGTCCTTTTTATCCTTTTTCTTTGATCTTTGCAGAAATATATTGAAAAGACAAAGTCTGTAGTAGAGTTTCACCTAATTTTTTTCAAATCATTGTCTCAATGTTGTTGATGGTCGCTTTTTGATGATGCATTAAAAATGTGACCAATGACGCCATTTTTGTGTGTGGCAAGATGAATTTGAAACCTGTCTCTTTTATTTGAATTGAGGAGTTTGGTTCAATCAGATATCTGCTCAAGTTTAAAGGAAGACTGTGCAACATGTTACACATACTGTAAAAACAGCAGCTGCTGTGTAAATGTCTCTCTGAGTCCTGACTGTCTACAATGAGTGAGAAGCTCGAGTCCCGCTGGCTGTGTTGTTGTTAGAGCCGTGTTAACATGGACGGGACGGCCGGCTTGTGCAGACGACCTCATCAACCCCAGTCGTCGCTGTTTGTTTGGCATCTTCATCCTTTCAGCCTCAGACGACATCATCAGCTGACGCCTCCACCACCGGTGTCTGGACTCCACGTTGGGGGGAGGGGGGAGTCTTGCTGCCGCTCAGGGCGGACATCTTGGATCACCCAATCTCCCTGTAGAGTTCAAGCGCCAAAGACTATTTTGACAATTATATTTATCTTTGATTCATGTACTTGTCTCTCCTGATTGAACTCTAATTTACTTCCTATTTTCCAAAAAAATAAAAGTTTCAGGTGGACTCTTGACTGTCGGACTAAATCGTTAAGCGTACCCAGAGAGAGAGAGCGAGAGAGAGAGAGAGAGAGAGAGAGAGAGAGAGAGAGAAAGCCCCACAGGAGACATGTTTTTGAAATACTGTTAGAACAGAGATCACATCAAGGCAAACATTTGCATTTACAGACTCTTGAAGTGAGACCGTCGCCGCGGTAACGGCATCCATCAACCTTTTCTATGAGCCTGTGAGTCCACATCGGGCGCTAACGCTGCAGGTAATGACCCCAGTGCGTGTGTGTGTGTGTGTGTGAGAGTGTGTTTCATTGTCTGTCCTCGACAATCATCCCTGAAATCTCAAGGTCAAAGGCTGAATTCTTTTATTCAGATATATATTAAAGAGAGGTTTTTCCTTATTAACCTTTCAGGGCTTTATTTTATAACTCAGCCCTCCTCTCTCTTTGGTCGTTGTTTTCCCCGTCCTGCTTCCTGACACTCCTGCTCTTCACAGATCATTAAGGGGGAAGACGGGATGAAAGAAAAGTCAGACAGGTAGATGGATAGGTGGAGGGATGAGGAAAGACAAACACAAACACACACCAGTGAACACGCCTCTTCCTCCTCCTCCTCCTCCAAAACATCACGACGCGGAGACAGCAGCCAGAAGCTTTTATCTTTGTGTGTTTTTGTTTGTGTGTGGTGTGTGTGTGTGTGTGTGTGTGTGTGTGTGCAAAGCAAGCTAACCTGGAACCGTCTGTTTAGGAAGGTTTGGAAATACAAACTGCATCATTAAAGGAGCAATAAGTAACTCTGACACCTAGTGTTTAAAACGGGTCCTGCAGTCCAAATTCTTAACATTGTAGAGAGCTGTCTCCCCCCGCCCCCTCCTCTCTAGACTCGATGTTCACTCAGGTTGCCATGTGGTGGACACTGAAGCTTCAGTGTTTATCCAGCTCTGCATCGGTCTGTAAACCTTTCTGTGTTCTAACCTCGCATAAGGACCAGCGAGGGGAACGTTACTGAACATTAGTAACTGGTTACTTCTATCAAAAAGTAACTGAGTTAATAACCAGGTTACTGCTTTACAAAGCCAACAAGTTACCAGGGAAAGTAACTTGAGCGTTCTTTTTTTTTGCTTCAATCCTCATATTATGTTCATATTATTCAGTTTTGCTGTAGTAAGGCAAGGCAAGTTTATTTATATTGCACATTTCAACAGCAAGGCAATTCAAAGTGCTTCACACAAGACATCAAAAAGCATCATGACAGAGGGAAAAAAAGAAATATTAAAACAGAAAATAAAAAAATCACTGACATTATTAAATCTGAAAATATGTTCAAATAAAAATTATTAAAATGAAATTAATTGAAATAAATAAAGTAAAAATATAAAAAGAGTTAAAAGTTACAGTGCAGAGTTAAAGTTTAAAATCTTATTAAAGCTGTTTAATTCAAGACAGCTGTAAACAGGTGTGTCTTCAACCTCGATTTAAAAGAGCTGAACGTTTCAGCAGACCTGCAGTTTTCTGGGAGTTTGTTCCAGATATAGGGAGCAGTAGAACCAAGCGGCAACATACAGTGTTGAAAAATGAAGCCAATGTGGAAGTGCAAAATCCTGCAGTTCCTCAAGAGTCCACTTGAGGCTGGCTCCAGGAACACCCGAAGTCACATGCACATGACTGGCACTCGAGGAACTGCAGGATTTTGCACTTTAGCCTCGGCATCAGTTTTCAACACCTGAGGTACCCTAACAACGATGCATTTTATAAACACTGCATGGGAAGCCTCCACAGATCTGCAAAAAGATCCATTGGTCCCCGTTAAGATCCGTCGTATGGTTACAGAGATATTTACGATCTATAAAAAGTGATGTCCCAATGGATCACAGTACTTTTGATTAATTGCATTAGACAAGGTTTTTATGTATCATACAAACAAAACCCTTTCCTTCAAGTGGTTCACATTTAACTTCAACTTTCCAGGTGTTTTTTTTTTTTTTAAAGCAGCCCACACATCTATAAGTTCCCGTGATAAAGGAAGTCTGCCTCAGTGAACGTTCTCTTTATCTCCGAGTCGAAGAGTCTGAGCAGAACTCTTAGAAATCCACATCTTGACCTTGATAACCGAGCCGCTTTGACGAGCAAACAAACACCTCAGGACGTTATCTATTCAAATCTGCGTGGCAGGTTTTCACACATTGAGCAGCGTCTGTGCTCAGGTGTTTCTCCTGACTCTGACTGACAGGTGTGTATCTCACTATCTGACAACTGCACACATTTTGTCCTTTAAGGAGCGGCGTGGCAGCAGGCTCTGTAACACTTTCAAAACTTCCACATTAAAACTTTGAGTTCCGCCTGATGATGAGGTGATAAAAAGTGGAACTTGTGACTGTGGAGTGAGATAATGATTCTCTAATAAGTCACTTTCTGCCTTCTTCACTCCACTCTCTCCTCTTCCTCCTCCTCCTTGTCCTTCTCCTGCTCTTCTTCCTCCTACTCCTCCTCCTCCATCTTTTCCTGTCCCTTCATGTAATAAATTAAATATGGTCGTTTATTGACCTTAAAGGAGTAATATGTAACTCTGACACCTCGGTCAGATGTCTGAGCCAGCTCCCTCCTTTTCTTCTTCTTCTGGCATCCTTAAGGTCTTTGGTCTTTGCCTTTGCTTGTTTTTCTTCTCGTGCACTTATTCGCTTAGCTGAACAGCCAATCAGAGTGATTCCTCTCACCTACCGCGCCGACCGACCGACGATTCCACATGTCGATTTAAGCAGAGAAATGGCAGACGACGGGCCGCCAGGTACACACCGCTAAAGCGAGGGCGATGATTGTTGGACGCCCGACGATCTCCTCGGTGTGTCCGTCACCTCGCAGGCTTCTCTCTGACTCTTTATCTTTAAGAGGAACACACCATGGAGGTAACCGGTCTACCTGCAGGGAGGAGACAAATTACTATACTCACCAAGAGTGTCATCGTGTGTGTGTGTGTGTGTGTGTGTGTGTGTGTGTGTGTGTGTGTGTGTGTGTGTGTGTGTGTGTGTGTGTGTGTAGGCCCTGAGGGTAGTGTAGTGATAATACAAGGAGAACAGCCTCCATCATTGCTGTTTGAAACCTGCTGACACATGGGAGGCGACACACGCTGGCTTCATGTTGAGCTGCTTCAAACACAAACACACACACACACACACACACACACACACACACACACACACACACTCATTTGCATCACGCTGTGCTTTTATATAAAACATAAACACATAAATACCCACAGGCCTCCTGTTGTCATCGTATTTGTTGTGTTTCTTCTCTGAGCTGCTGCAGACACACACACACACACACACACACACACACACACACACACACACACACACACACACAGCAGTGAGGGACATGTTTCATATCTGTCGACAGTTATTACCGTGAAATTAGTCCACACACAAGCAGCGTTACATTGCGTTGTATTTTTGATGAAACAGAGTGAGTGTTTGGGTCTGCGTTTGTCATTCTGAACAACACAAAGCTTCACAGGTTTTCTCTTTATGTGTTTTTTTTCTGAGGTCTAAACTGCACAATCTGTCATAATCTGATTAGTAGAAAAATATCAGAAATCTGGGTCGTGATTTCTCATTAAGTAGTTCATGGTGGGTCTTGAGACCGGTTGAGAACCACTGGCTTAGACAGAATTCTGCAAAGGTTTGGTGGCTTACAGCGTCTTTTTTGTAGTACGATTAGATTCCTGTTGAAATGATTTGCTCCCTATTGAAAGAAGAACAATGGAGCAGAAGCTGAAGCACAGCTGCTCTGGTGCATCAGAAGACCTTTTAGTAATGAAAAGCCCTAAAAATAAATCTTTAAAACAGAGACACTTTTGCCTTGAATGAGGAAGTTGTAATCAACATCTCTGCTTCTTTGTTGCTCTCAGAGTTCACACTTTTGATGTAAAAACAAATATTCTCATGTCCACAAACTAAACTCCGACCTGCTCTTTACTCTCACCTTGAAACCACAAGGCAAAAAAAAAAACCTTCAAGGAGAAGTGACTCAGACGGAGACGACTATTGTGACTGAGTCTGAAAAGAAGTGTGTGTATCTCTATGACCGTGTGTGTGTGTGTGTGTTTTTGTGCAGCCTCCAGATGGACCTGAACAATGTGAAGCAGGTGTTCCTGCCACAGGCGCCGGGTGAGAAGGACAGATTGAAACAGCTTTCAGACAAACACCATGAAACGTGCTCATATAATTCAAGGCCGTGTAAGGTTTTCCAGGCATCTGTCGCCTTTGTCCGAGGGTTTGTGTGTCACATACACCTGTGCGTTATGAATGTTTGTGTGACACAGTTTACAGTGTCAGCTAGTTCCAGTCATTTTGTGTTTGTTTGCCAGTCATTTGAGGACCAGTTTGACATCCTGGGAGCGAACAGCTTCAAGGACTAACTGGACCAGTCTATCAGATATTTAAGTCCTATGACCTAATGTTAAACATTCAGACTCCATTTAAACATTTTAAAGGTCCAATCAGTGAGATGTGTAGTGAGTGAAATGATAAAGTGAGCTTACTATATGATCAGACATTAAGGAAACATGCTGTGTTGAAGTGCTGGCTTCTCTGACAACAATGCAGCAGCCAGTATGTCCTCCTTCTAACTTTAGATTCTGGTCCTGAATGCTCTGGATTTGTTTGGACCAGAGAAGGTAGGCGGTTTTAAGGCACCCCCACACGGCCGTTTTGGAAGCCCCTCGGTTTGCCAGATATGAGAGCAGTTATCAGGTCAAACCAACAGGTGTTGCAGCGATGGAAGCGGGCAAGAGAACTGGTCCACGAGCAGAAACGTGCTCAAACTAGGATCAATATTGGAGATGCTTTTGAAAAATGGAGAGAGGTTTACAGACCGATGCAGAGCTGGATAAACACTGAAGCTTCAGTGTCCACCACATGGCAACCTGCGTGAGCATCCACTCTAGAGAGGAGGAGACGGGGGAGACAGCTCTCTGTAATGTTTAGAATGTGGACTGCAGTACCCATTTTAAACACTAGGAGTCAGTTACATACTGCTCCTTTAAAAAGTCGGTGTAGGCTCATTTTTTCATGTAGGCTTTTTAATGTGGTCTTTGTTCTTTTCTTGTATTTGTAACTTGTGCTTTCCTTTCATGTCTTCAGCTACTTGCAGCTTTTAGTGGAATAAACAGATATCATAAACCCACCGCAGAGAAAAGAAAGAGGCGGAGAATTGAGAGAAATGCTTCGCTAAAGAGCCGAGAGTTGAAGCTAAAAGTCTCAATTTAACCTCATAGCAGCTGCAGAAGTTACAAAACAACCAAAGACAAAATGTGTCATTACTTTGTTTATGTGTGTATAGTATCTCAGGTATCTCTGTGTCGTTGTATTTAAGCTCCCTTCAGAGCGTCGTCAATCGTCGACTCTGGAGCCAAATGTGATGTGACACTTTAATAATCATCCAAAGAGCAGCGTAGGTGTGCCAAAAGGATTAATGCTACACCAAATATGTCAACACACACACAGAGAGAGCGGTATGATCTGAAGAAGGCACCGAGTGGGAGGCTAATTGTGAGCCCGTGTGCTCGTATAGGGGGGGATGTGAGGGGGTTTACAGGGCTTAGAGACGGACGAGCCCCAGAACAAATCACATGAGGGGTCCTGGTGAGGCTGCCAAATGTACAGAATGCAGAAGAAGAAACACGTTTGACATTCGACAATTCTTTAAAGCTGAGCTGAACTGTGGACGCCCACCTGCAGATTAGAGGACAGTTAGTGAAAGCACCCACGATGGTCACGGCCTCAGTTATGCTTCTGTGGACATATTCTTATAGACTAAAAGGTATCCTGGGGTATCCACTAATGGTGACAGTTGGAGAAGCTTTTTGTTCCCCCGAGGAGAGAGCGGGGGATGGCATGCAGAAAAGAGCAGAGGTCGTATTTGCGATCAGGACTGTAGGGCGCCATAGGAATGAGTCCTAAAATGGTAAATGGACTTTTCTAGTCTTCCAACTACTCAAAGCGCTTTTACACCACATGTCACATCCACCCATTTACACCCTTTCACACACTGATGGTAGTGATGATCGCTATGTAGTATCATCCATCAGAAGTAACTAATCCCATTCATACATCTGCAGCACTGAAGCAGCGGGAGCAATTTGGGGTTAAGTGTCTTGCCCAAGGACACATCGGACCTTTGGCCAGCTGGGGATTGAACCCTTAGACGACTCTACCAATTGAGCCACAGCCGCCCCAGGATAAAACCAGGATGTAAGTTAGCATTTTAGCGTCATGGGGTCTATCGTCTAAAAGTCAACGGGGATTTTGAATGGGTTTGTGGTTAGATGCCTGAAATAAGGTCTGTGGTTAAGACAAGCTTTTTTTTGTTAGACGATATAAACTACGTTAGGTAACACCTCCATTTGTGAATTTTGAAGTTTTTATGCGTCCTTAAAAAGGCGGTTGCTAACAAGTGGCTAAATGAGACTACAGTGGTTGTCATCACGCCGGACAAAAAACGCAGGAAGCTCGCTCACTAGTCTGTAATGTCTCCTGTGGGTTAATCTTTGGGTTAAGGTGAATATTAGGTTAATCAACAATTAATTAAGGTACAGTTACGCTAGCTTCTCTAAACCGCTGATGAGCTTGTCCGCGATCGTCTGAAGCATAACGGTCGTGTCATCAAAATCATCCGAACGTGCTGTAGTTCGCTATAGCATAACGTTAGCTTTTAGCTTCTGTCGGCTGCATTAACGCTTCAAACATCATAAAAATGGCGTTCATTTGTGAAGACTATCCTGCTGAACAAAACGCCGACGCATCAGAGACGTGTGTTTGCCACAGAGCTTATTTTCTGCAGTGATCCAAAATCCAAAGCAAAAATCCCGTCATATGGTTTGTTCTCTATAGCCTCTGCACACAGGGAGCGCAACGTAACATCGGCTATCCGTCGCCCCTTTTGACACTTCTTGAGTATTTATATCACGACTCAAATTGAGACAATCTGTCTCTCGGTATGACTCGATTAAACGAAGCCTAACGACACCGGAAATGAGTCAAATAACCGCAGCGCCGTTGTTGTCAGAGAACGAGTCTCAACACCTGAATAAATTAGTTTCTCTCGTACTCACAGGTGGTCCGAGCGACCTACTTTTCAGAGTTCACCTCCTCTCCAAATGAATTAAGTCATCATCTGCTTTTTTTCTAATTGAAATGAATCCTCCAGGCTCCTTTTTTTCTTTAATGGAGCAGCAGATGTTAATTTAAATCAGTCTATAAAGGGCTGAGAGAGGGCGGGAGATGAGGCCCGCAGAGGTCGCGCGTGTGTCGTTTGTGTGGGTGTGTGTGTGTTTTGAAAGGAGCTGTAGGGGTGAGAGATTGATTGTCTATTTATATTTGCCATGTTTAAGTTGTTTTAATGGTATCTTAATTTCAAGAGAGTGGTAGTTTCATATCATGTTAGCAGTCAGAGCGTTTTGTCCCCCCCTCTCCCGCTGGTCTGCGTTCACATTAGTAACAGTCGGATACAGCAGGTGGCAATATGCACACAGTTGGTTTGCAAATCCGCCAAAAAGCAGAAAGAAGAAGAAGTAACCATGGCGACCACTCGCGGGCTGAGTCCATTCTTCCCTCTTCCTGCGTCCACATCTACCGTGCAGCTCAGAGGATGAAACGGCGCCGTGCTGCGCGGCTAAGACCGCTTTTTAAAGCGACAGGAGCCGTTAAGAATGATAGCGGTCCACTAAACATAAATCTGGCCTGAGACCACCTCTTCAGGCGGACTCTAGCATGGTACCCAAGTACGGTACATTTGTGTTCATACTGATCAAATGTACAGGAAGTCAAAGGTAAAATTAAATGTATTCAAAGAAAACGTTTAAGGGGATTAACGGAAGAGTGTTCTAACCAACTCATGACAAACTAAGGATTTTCTTTTTTGTTATGGTGGCAGGGTTTTTCTCCTCTTGCCTTCAAAGAACGACATCATTGATGCATCGCAGCAGGAATCCTACAATCCTTCAACAGTTTTCTTTCTTCTTCTTCTTGACTTCCTGTAAAACTTTTTATTATGTAAAAAATGATTTAATTTCTGGAACATGAAGCCATGCAGGATGTACAGTTCTGAGCTCTTCATCTGCAGCATGAAGATAATGACAGCGATAATGTCCTCAGCGTGTGTGTGTGTGTGTGTGTGTGTGTGTGTGTGTGTGGGAGGGGAGTGTTTGCATGTTAATCAAATAAATAGTCAGCCGCCTGTGTTCCTCCCGGTGTGACAAAGAGCTTAATGCAGCAGTAATGGACTCTGTTAACCCTCCATAATGTCTGCTGCCCTCCAAGCCTACCTGCACAGATGATGCACAACAAGCACACACACACACACGCGCACGCACACACACACACACACACACACACACACACACACACACACACACACACACACACACACACACACACACACACACACACACACACGCACACACACACACGGTTCTCTATCTGCATAAGAGAAGACACTCCATGGTAGTTTGGTTCTGCTCATGCCGATAGAAACTTCAACTCCCATCATGCATTGTGATGTTCATTAGAAATCACAGAGCATTAAAGTTCCTGTTGACTGTTTAGGGCGGTGTACCTGCAGCATGACTCGTAGTTACAGGCCAGACATGCTCCAAGTCCCAACATTAATTTTGCAACCCTACTACAGAGGTCACAGTCGGCCAAAATACTCAACAACTGATGTCTGCTTCTATCTCTTGAATTGGCCCTGACTCTACAGACGTGTCCAGCAAAGCCTGAACTCATTTCTTGCTGCCACTGACGGCAGACATCTTCAATCACTCCCTGTGGCGTCCAATCGGCAAAGATTCTCTGACAATCATTCAATATCACATCATCATAATAAATATTTATCTTTGAATCGTTTACTTGTCTCTCCTGATTGAAATGACTTTAGTCGACACAAAGCCTAAATGCGCTGTGCCAGGGCGTCTTTTAGTGTTTTCATACGTGCACAAAAATTCCTGAAAATGTCCCTAAAGTCTCTTTCAGGCTAAGTTATATTTTTAGGCCTACAAAGCCCACCAGCCAGTAAACTCCCAACGGTCCCTGGACGGCTCCACCAGCGGCCCTTTCTCGTTCCCCTGCAAGCTTCTGAATAAAATCTCCATCTGACATCCTGCCTGTTGTTGGTCTGCACTTGGGTTCAGCTGTATTCCTGAGAACACTGATATATTAGTACAAGTATAATGCTGTTAATGCAGAGACTAATGAATGTTTCCCAAGACGGCTGAAAGCAAATATTTAAAGTTTCACTGAAGTCCAAGACTCAACATCCACACACACACTCACCCGAGCGTATTACGTCATCTCTGCGTTCCAATCTGTCCACAATCATTCGTCAGTCATCCCTTTATGTCTCTCTGCCATCCCTCTTCATCCCTCATGTTATTTGGTTGGTTCAGACATCATCCAGGCGGCGCGGCGGCTGGAGAGGCTGCGTCCACCTGGCTCAACGCCTGGTGACGGTTTAACACCAGCCAAGATTCTGTCAGACCATCTCTGAGTGTGTGTGTGTGTGTGTGTGTGTGTGTGTGTGTGTCTGCCAGGCTGAAAGAACTCTGACAGAGACCTGACATCCCGCATCAATCTGAACAAACACGCACACACACGGCCTCGATGAGATCATGTGTTTTGACATGACCTTTTAGAAGTGGCCAAATCCTCATTGCCCCCCACAGACCCTCTGACCTGCTGCGTGTGTGTGTGTGTGTGTGTGTGTGTGTGTGTGTGTTTTAGAGAGATACAGGGATGTGTGCTGCCTGCCTGTGTGTTCATTATTGATGCCATGTGCAGCTCATGTGTGTGTGTGTGTGTGCTGGAGACCTCAGCACAAATAATTGCTTGTTCGGTGTAATTGCTTGTTGTCGAGTTTCCCCTGCTGTTTTTAGAGTAAAGTACGGGGGTCTGAAGGGCCAGATAATTGGTCTTTTATAAAACTAGAAACAGAATAGTTCACCACAGACTGTCCTTTGCAATATGAAGCGGAGTGAATACTTTATTTGACAAGCTCCGTAACATTTCATTACAATAAATAACTCCTCATTGTCCAACTTCTTTTGCTTTGTGAATAAATCCATCTCTTCTTCAGGTTGATAATCTAGTCCTTCATCCACTTCTTATAGGCTGGGCTCAGACTCTCGGAGTGTCCAGTCCACTTTTTACTGATTTGACCCGTTGAGAATTTGCTTGGGATCAAAATGGACGCTAAAATCGTGTGTCGCCAGTCTAAGTCGAGATAACAACCGAAATGCACCCGTTATCACAGGATAGCAGAGCAAAATAAAATGTATGAATGTACGTCTGCTCAGGGCTTCCGTAGCTTACAATGAAGAGGATCAGAATTTTCTCTGACTGTGTGCGATGCAACAATAGACTGGAAATATTAATGAATGAAGCCTGAATGTCGTCACCCGTCTGTTCCTGCAGGGGGCGCTGGAGTCCCATCGATGGCGGTCTCCATGCTGGAAATGCTGTCTCAGCCTAACTTTCAGTCAACCTAACGACAGACTGAGAGCTGGAGCTGAGGCGGGTTTTAAGACTCCTGACAAACCGTTACACCGCGCCCACCTGTCAATCATGTCAGCTACACGCCTTATTGTGAATAACACGTATCGTTTTCAAAACAGAGACGTTTTTTAAAAATTCACCCCCCGTACAGTGTCGGTCAGTGATGACATGAGCTAATCAGACCTGTTTGTTTTTTTAAGGCTGTTAACATGTTAATCTCTGCTGTAAAAACAGGCTTTTTTGAATGGGTGTGTATGTGACTTCCTGTGCTTCTGCAGCCAGCCTCTAGTGGACACTCGAGGAACAGCATGTTTGCTTAAATATATCAGAAAAGCAGACATGAATCGCATCGCAAACTACCAGTTTCTAACAAAATACAACATATCTTACGACCTGTAGCCTACGGTCTGTGGTGCTAACCTAGCTTAAATATAGAACGATTTCGTCAAAAACAGAGGACCCCACGTATTTCCAATAATGATCAAAATAACGGGACTTTTTAAAACATAGTGTGTTTAAATATTAGACTTTGAATACGGTGGTTGTTTGTACTTACACATTTCTTCATAAGCCTCGTAGACCGGCAGAGCGTAGCTGGGCTGCGTAAGTCATCAGTACGCTAAATGGGCGGGGCGTCTTACCAGGGCTCCTCTCGCCGGACCCTACTGCGCAGACTCTGGCTCCAAATGACGTCAAAATCGCAAGATGGGCGTATTTTGGCTTCAAGAACGTTGAGTGGGAACAGCTACAGTGCGCGCCCACTGGTCCACACACACACACACACACACACACACACACACACACACACACACAGATACACACAGTGACTGGTGGGGTGCTTCATTAGTCCTGGTTAATAAAGTGTAAAGGATTTTCATTAGTGCTGACGAGCCAGCTGGCTGAGGACAGAGCTGACTGACAAGAGGTCAGAGAGGAGGATGAGGAGGAGAGATGATGGAGGGATGATGACGGGAGGAGAGGAGAAGGAAAAGACACAAGGAGTCAAGTTTATTTATAGAGCACTTAAACGAGGACAGGGGATGGTGGTGGACAAACACCTGACACCACCATGAAGGCATAGAAACAAGATGAGAGAGAGAGAAGAAAGAGAGAGAGAGGGAGAGAGAGAGAGAGAGAGAGAGAGAGAGAGAAGGCAATAAAAAAGGAATAAATACAGCGGAGGGAACAAGAAGTCAGAGAAATGAGCAGGATGGAGATGTACATTCAGATAAAAATGTGGTATGAAATGATAAGATGGGGGAGAAGGAGAGCTGATTAATGTTGAGAGCAAAGAGAAGAAGATGGGATCAGTTTAATGGAGTTTAAGGGTAAGAAGTAGGGATGTCCCGATTCCGATCTCAAGTATCGGATCGGAGCCGATTTGGGCATTTATTAACTGATCGGTGAATGGGAATTTGAGGCCGATCGGCTCACCCCGATCGTTTACGTCAGCTGACGTAAACTGAGCACAGCTCGCGGCAGACCGCAAACACGCGAGTGACGTAGTATCAACACCACACATGTATCAACACCGTGGCTAAAATGTCAGCAGTGTGGAAGTATTTTAAAATAGAGAGCGAAACAAGTCAAACAGCCACTTGCAACGTCTGCAATACCATCGTTTCGCGAGGTGGTAGCACTAGAGCTGCGTTTAATACCACCAATTTGATAAGACATTTAAAAACCAAACATGCTACGGAATATGTTTGCTCTGTTCGCTAATGCAACAGAGCAAAAGGCTTGCTGCACCGAAGCAACAAACTCTGGACTTTAAAACGAAGGATAAATATCCTCGAGGCAGCGAAAAGGCCAAAAGGATTACAGAGAAGGTGGTTGAATTCATCGCTTTGGACAATCAGCCCATCTCCGTGCAGGTTTTAATCGTCTTTTGGAGCTTTTTGGATCCACGCTATGCCCTGCCGTCTCGTCACTACATTTCTGACACCGCTTTACCGGAGCTGTACAACAAAGTTCGTGACAACACACTAGGAGATTTAAAACATGATGTGACTGTTGTTAGCTTCAGACATTTGGAGCTCTGACGTTTGTCCCATGTCATTGCTGAGCCTCACTGCCCACTTTCGAGCTTAAGCGTGCAGTGTTGCATGCACACCAGTTTCGCGGGTCTCATACAGCAGATCATGTAAAACAGGCTATCGAAGAGATGCTGAATAAGTGGGAAATAAACAAGTACATGTAATTTTGTGTGACAACGCAAGAAATATGAAAAAGGCAATGGATGATATGGGGGTACCGAGCGTAGGCTGCACTGCTCACTCACTTCAGCTGGCTGTACATGAGGGTCTGCTGTCACAGCGCAGCATCACAGACTTACTTGCTAACGCAAGAAAGATAGTAGGTCATTTCAAGCACTCACCACAGGCCTACTCACGACTGGAAGATATCCAGAATACTATGAATATACCAGCCAGGCGCCTTCAGCAAGATGTGCAAGTGAGATGGAATAGCACTCTATATATGATAAAGAGTCTCCTGGACCAAATGTGTGCCCTGAGTGTCTATGCTGCAGACCACAACCTCCCAGCTACACTGACAGTAAACCAGTGGGCACTGATGGAGAAGGCCGTCTTGGTTTTATCTCCCTTTGAAGAGCTGACACGGGTTGTGAGTGCAGAGACTGCAACTACAGCTGATGTGATCCCTAACAGCCCTGAAACGTGTTCTTTCCCGAGAGCAGACCACTGACCAGGGAATCAAGACAATGAAAAGCACTCTGCTAGAGGCAGTGCACCGACGCTTCAGCCAGGTTGAGACTGATCCACTGTACTCAATTGCGACATCGGTGGATCCCAGATACAAAGACAGGCAAGTGATAATGTACCTTTTGAATACTGTATTAAGTCTGTTTTGCTTTATGGTTAATAAATATAATAATTTATACTGATTTAAATTTAAGTCTGCAGTATTTAAGCACATTTAAATATTTTTTTTGTATGTAGTTTAGTTTTTCAATGGTTGGATACTTCTTTATTTAATAAGAAACCATTTGTCGATTTTTTCAGATACTTCACAAATCCACATAACCTGGGGCCTGCCAAGGATGCTCTAATTAAAGAGGTGGAGAAGATGGTGGTAAGGACGGCTGTCTGTGATGTGCCAGAAGAGGCAGAGCCTGCGGAGAAGGTATCACGTCAAAACACTGAAAGCAGCAGCCTGGGCGCTGTCTTTGATGAGATATTAAAAGATAGTTAGTTGGAGATTGGATCTGTGACTGCCTCATCAGCTATTGTTCAGGTGCAGACCTAGCTCACAGAGCAAACCATCCCCAGATCAGACAATCCACTGCATTTCTGGAGGGCAAATGTTGCACGATTTCCCTCACTGGCTGCTATTGCAGTTAGGTTTCTCTGTGCCCCATGCACCAGTGTGGACAGTGAAAGACTCTTTAGTGCTGTCTCCAACATCATTGATGAGAAGAGGAACCGCCTCTCTGCCAACAGGGTAGAGATGCTGGTTTTCTTAAACAAGAACCTTCATTTCATTTTGAAGTCACAGTGAATAGATTAACGAACACTGTAGAAGCTCCAAATGCACTTTAAGAAATAGTTTTGTTAAGAGCGCCTTATATTTTGATTTTCAGGTTTTATAATAATATGTAATAGTTCTACAGAAAGTGATGTTTTTTATTGACTTCAGGATGCTATAATAGGAATTGTAATTTTTTGAATATGTTTTAGAAAATTCATGTTTTCTCTAACTTGTGCCTATTCAAGTGAAACTCTTTACACCACTTTTATGTGGAAATTAGATGTTTTGAATTCGTTTTTTATAGAATTCATTTTTTGTTAAACTTGTGCCTATTACAGCCAAGCTGTTTATAACACAAATTTGAAATACAATTTATATTTAAGTGTACTTGTTATTAAACTAAGCACTAAGTGAATGTGTCATTTTTTTTCATGACTGATTATTAAAGGTAAAAGCTTTTACACCATTCTGAGTAGAAATTTGATTTTATATGTGAGTTTTACAACAACACTAGCTGGACTAAGTTGAATGTAATAAGCTGAAGACATCTTGTAGTTACTTAATGTTTACAAACATTGTTTTTGTCATACTAAAAATGTGGACCATCTCTTATCTAGGCAAATATAAGTGTTGGATTGGGACTCGGCATCGGCTGATTCTCCTATAAAAAAATCGGATCGGGATCGGGGACCTTAAAAGCTGATCAGGACATCCCTAGTAAGAAGGGAATAAGTCAGGGAGGACCACATGTAGGGTGGAGAGAAAGATGTGAGACAAGGGAAGGACGTTTAAGAGGAGTGGGTTGAAGGGTAGGTAAAATAATTTTAGTGTCTCAGGTGGAGGGATGAATAGAGAACTAACCAAATGACGTATTTTTGTAGGCCAACCCAGAAGTAGCATCGCCATGGGGTCTATTGAGAATTCGTCCTTTGGGATTTTTGCGTTGGATTTTGGATCATTGCAGAAAATAAGCTCAGCTTGTCAAAACCGCTGATTGGCTTATCAGAGATCGTCTGAAGCATAACGGTAGTGTCGTCAAAATCATCTGACCGTGGTGTAGTGCATGATAGCATAACGTTATTTTTTTACTTCTGTCGGCTGCATTAACGCTTCAAACATCATAAAAAATGTGTTCATTTGTGAAGATTATCATGCTGAACAAAACGCCTACGCATCAGAAACATTAATTTAAAACAGAAGTAACACAAAACACATTTTAATACACTACTTGGCTTCATTAAAAGAAAATATTAGTTAACCTATTTTCATAATAATGGTCATATTTAATTTCAGCCTTTTAGAATTGTAGATCAGTGTAGGGTTGGGATAGATGTAAATACTTGGGCGGCCATTTTGTTAATGTTGAGTAACAGCTACGGGCCCAACCAGAATGTACGCCATCGCCCATCACATCAGAGATCTTCATCTTCAGAGACAACCACCAAGAACCAGGTTCTTGTTGAGAACCTGGCAGAAGAAGCTGAGAAGCTGACTACAGAGAATGAGTCCCTGAAGCAGGAGATGAAGGCGATGAAGGAAGCAGCCTTCAGTGATTGTCTGAATTTGAGGAGCCACTGCCTTGAGCTGTACGATGAACTGATAGCGCTGGCCAAGACAAATGAGGCACTGCAGAAGGCTGTGTACCCCCAAAGATTTGTGGAATTCCAATGGTTGAGGGCTGAGAGCCTCCAGAAAGAAGTGGAGGAGGTCAGGCCTGAGCATGAGGAGGACTTAGAAAACCAGCTGCAAGAAAATAACAGCAAGTGTCTTGAGCTTTCATCAAAAACAGCAGCAGAGGAGGAGGCCAATCAGACGCTCCAGGAGGAAGCGGAGGTGCTTCAACTATTGATCGAGCTGGAGGAGGTCCTTCATGAGATCCTCCAGACAGAACTGGAGGGGGTCAGACCTCAGCAAGTGGAGAGCTTACAAAACCAGCTCCAAGACAAGACCAACACGTGTCCTGAGCTGTCACCCAATCCGACATCAGAGGAGGAGGCCAAGACGCTGCAGGAAAAAGCTGAGATGCTTCAACAAATGTGCGAGCCAGAGGAGAGCTCTACATGGAGGAAGATCAAGAAGGCCCTCTCTCCAATCTATCGCCGCCATTACAAGCATCTGAAGAAGCAGATGCGGGACCGTATGTAACAACCCCAGCCTCTCCAGCCCCTCCCCAGCCCCAACTTCTCCCAACACGCAGGCTGTAACAGGCCAAGCAGTCACAGTGGGAACATGTAGAGTCCTGACTGACAGAAGCTGGCTGGTTTCTGTCAGTCAGGACTCTACATGTTCACACTGTGTCTGCGTGGGTTTTTCTCCGGGATGCTCCGGTTTATTCCCACACATAAACATTTGGACTTAATTAAAAGATTTGACACATACATTTCAATAAAAGATTTGATAAACGTTTTAAAAAAGTTGTGACATAAGCATTCTTTCTGTATCGCTGAGAGCTCTTTTAAAAAATTTTCATACTGTTTGTATTAAGAGTATTATGGTATGACAAATTCAAAATGTGTGTTTTCTGAGTTTGTTTTTGCAATCCATTTATCAGATGCTTTTATTCAAAGTGACGAACATCAGAGAGTAAGAACAACACGAGTAAGAATTTAGAGAGGAGGACACCATGTCAGGAAGTGCAAACAAACAGCTTTAAGTCTGATCAGACACACTGATTTCACACTGACAGGAAGTGACCAGAGGTGCTGACAGGAAGTGAACATAGGTAAAGCACTTTATTTATTATTAAAGTCAATATATCATCAACTGACAAGGTTCAGCAATATTACTGGATTTTGAGCAAATCTGACTCTGCTAGCGCCTATAGCCTCTTGTTTGCTATAGGCTGTGGCCAAATGGCTACATTGGAGAGGGTCCTTTATAACACGCTAGTTGAGATAGGGTTTGGGTTCCAACCGTACGAAGCTAACTTGAAGATGGACGAGGAAAGAGACAACTTTTTGGCGTCAGATGTATTTCATTGTTTTATTTGTGTCCCAAAGTCTTTTTTATTTTCTTCCCGCCCTCACTGATCATTTAATCGTCTGAGTCTGGTCATGAACATCTCTCGTGACTCAGTCATGATATGCTTAATAGCGAGTGAAAGCAGAGGACACATAAACAAAGGGGTGGACAGAAGGACATATTTTTATCATTGCCATTCAGAGGTGACTTTGTCCTGCTGGTCCAGACACGCCCAGCGACAGGAAGAGGTGTGTGTGTCTGTGTGTGTGTGTGTGTCATTGGGAATAACAGTGTGTCCTTCCAGATCCAGACAGGACACAGTCCGACTAAAGTCACCTCCTCGTGACAAACAGCTTTCAGACGGCCCTGTGTGTGTGTGTGTGTATGTGTGTGTGTGTGTGTGTGTGTGTGTGTGTGTTTATGTGTCTCTCTCTTTGTGTGTATTAGACCCTCTCATACACACTCTGACACGCAAGCTGGCATCTTGGAGGTTGGCGGAGAGGCTCCAAGAAGCTGCCATGAGAGTAAAAACTAGAAAACATAATCAAGAAAAAGGGGGGAAATGAAAGCAAATATTATAAACCAGTTTGCAGCTGCTGCAGTTTCCCCCTCAAATATTGACTTGTAGCAAATCGTTTCTGGGATTTTAAATCTAGACAGATGAGGATGTAGGGAAATTTCCTGCGAGACCAAAATCTACCATGTGATTCTCTGTGTAATATACTACCCCCCCTCCTCTTTCTTCTCCCCCCTCGTCTCCAGCGCAGTTTACGGCCCCGGCTCCTCTGTCTCTGTTTTGATCTGTGGAATGAGTTTATCTATATTTAATGATCATCCTAATGAAGCTTTCACCTCCTGTTTGCCTGCGCTCCGTTTTCCTCTCCAGCTTGCAGAGCACAGACACTTTGTCGAACAGTAACACGTCAGCTTTCAGGGCAGCGACATTAAATTAGAAGATATCACAAGGTGTTCGTTTGTAAAGCTTGTTTGCGTACATTACAGGTGTTTGTTTCTTGCATTTGTGGAGCCCGTGTGGGATTTCACCCACTGGCTTTTCCAATGTCTTTGTAAAGCATCAGTTTGGCTTTTTGGTGGTCGACAAACAAAGCTTTAATATCCATGCCTGTGGCTGATTCATTATAGAGCTAGTTTACTATCCTGCTTCCTGCAGAATTAGATTCTATTGGGTTGGGCACTCCAGCAGCCTGGGTTCGACTCCGACCCCTCTGCTCAGTTCTAATATGAGAAGATTTATATGATACCAAACTGTGTTACTCAAACCTACATGATCATCAGTGGAGTAAATAAGTGAAATTTATGTGGGTGCATGTGCCCACAAACTACATGCAAACCCCTGCATAAGTCAGTGCCCCTTGGGCCCCCGCCGTCTGAAACGTCTAAAGACACTTAGAGAGCTTGTCAAACTTTACGCCCTCTATCGTCTCTGCAGGACAAGGCCAACAATCAACAACAATCCTCATCCCCACACATGGGCCGCCACATAGAAATTAGTGTACGTCAAACACCAAACAAGCTAACATGTCAAAAATGGGGCTCACAGACTCAGCTAGCAGCTAATTCTTGCAAACATGTAAATAAAACAATAATATATTTTGACTGGTTGTAAAAAGTGGAGCTCAGACTTGCTGGACGGTCTGTTAGTCCAATAAAGCTCACAGAGAGACAGATTAATAGTCTGATATTTACATGAAAAAAATCTCCAAAAGGCTCAAACAGCAGAAACATGGCCCAGAGGTCAAAGGTCAGTGACCGGATTAGCTGAGGTGACACCTAGCAGACAGCTAGCAGCTACCACCTGTCACTCAAAGAGGCCACGCCCCCTAATTATACATCACTTTAAGCCTTAATATAAAGTAAACAGATGAAGTAGGACATTTTAACATGGGGCTCTATGGGGACTGACTCACTGCAGGAGACAGACTCTAGTGGAGACTTGGGGAACTGCAACTTTTAGGGCATTTCTGCATTGGCGAAATCTTTCAGCAAAGGCTGGATGCTGCTTGCTGTTAGCCCATTACTCGGGGCTAAATGACTAAAGGGCCCCATGGTGCCCGTTGAAACGCCTGACTAGAATGATGGTTTCCTGGCTCAGATGAAGGGGTCCTCCGGGCGGTAGACTAGATGACAATGATCAATTACCACTGCTAAACACACACGCCCAAAGACAGAAACAGATACACACAACACAAAGACAACCCTCTCATTCCCTCTGTGTTTCTCTCTTGCTTGTTTACACACACACACACACACACACACACACACACACACACACACACACGCACTCACAAACCCAGCGGTCCATCACTCGCTCTCATCCATTATTAAACATGGAGAACTCCCATCGAGCAGAGCGGAGGTATGGGGCAGAGTCACTGGGACTGAACGCTCTAATTAGAACAGTGAACACAGAGATTGGCTTTAGGGGCAAAAAGACGGAGGGAAGCCGAGAGATATGGCTGATCCGGCTGGGAGGGAGGAGACGAAAGGCTGCAGAGGGAAAGTAGTTTAGAGGAAAGACCAGACCAGAACCAGACAAAACTTAATTTAGAGATGTAGGTGACAGAATTATTATTGGGATTGAATATGATACATTCTTGTTCTGTTTTTAACTCTATAAAGCACTTTGAATCTCTCTCTGTTAGAGCCCGACCGATTTATCGGCCAGTCGATAATATCAGCATATCGGGCATCATATTGGGCGGCAGTAGCTCAGTCTGTCAGTCTGATCACCTCCTGAGTACTGCCGAGGTGCCCTTGAGCAAGGCACCAAACCCGCTCAGGAGCACCCGCTGTGGGCAGCTCCGTCACGCTGACATCTCTCCATTAGTGCATGTCCATAGGATCCTGTTTCTGCATGTGTGTGTATACTTCAGCCTGTGTGTGTGTTCATGACTTACAGAGTGTAAAAACAGAATTTCCCCTTGCGGGATCAATAAAGTAAATCTTATCAAGTGACTATGGCTAATTTGATCTCTGATACATGCCGATATTACTACATTTATTCACCAGTTTCACAGTTTATTCTCCCAATGCGCTCCCAGGCCAGAAGGGATATAATCCCTGCAGTGAGCTCGGGGTCTCCTCCCAGTTGGACGTACCTGGAATACCTCCCAAGGGAGGCAACGAGGAGGCATCTTGATCAGATGCCAGAGTCTCCTCAGCTGGCTCCTTTCGGTGTGAAAGAAGGAGATCATAGTTCCACAGAAAGCTTCTTCACATGCCTCACTATTAAGATAGAACTGGTGGCTGATTTAGTGATAATTAATTTAGAGAAAGCTGAGAGAGTTGGCCGACTCTGCCCACAATACGGGTTTTCACCTTTAATTTATTCGCCATCTGTATACTTCTCTGATATCTGTTTCCAGTCCACATCCACCCTTCTGTTCCTAGTCCCTCCCGGGGCTCAGTAAAGTTCATAGTTTTATATATCGGTTCTATTTGTTTTATACTCCCATTATATTCCTCTGCTAACCCTCCTGGGTGTGCTTGGGGGGGTTTGCTGCCTGAGGCCAGAGAAGTCTGCCTTTAAACAAACTGCCAGCCTCAGCCTGGAAGTGAGCTACTACCACAAGTGAAGGAGTTCAAGTGTCTCAGAAATATAGTTCACAGGTGAGAATTACCTAGAGAAAAATATACAAGTGGAGGAAGCAGCATCTCTTGTGATAACGACCTTGCACATGGTAAAAAATGATGGTGTATGAGGTAACCATAGGCTATCCTGCACATTTGATCGTTTCAACTGTAAATTATGAGCGGGGGCTTAAGCACAAGTGGTGATTGGAGACACATTGTAAATGCAAAGCTGTTCACTTGTGATCAGATCCTTGAAACCACATGTTGATACCAGGTGTGAGCAGGTTCTGTTGCCACACTAAGTTAAAAGCAATAGTAACTCTGACTCCTAGTGTTTAAAATGGGTACTGCAGTCCAGATTTTAAACATTGTCGAGAGTTGTCTCCCCCCGCCCCCTCCTCTCTAGAGTCCATGCTCACGCAAGTTGCCATGTGTTGGACTCTGAAGCTTCAGTGTTTAGCCAGCTTTGCATCGGTCTGTAAAACATACAGAGGCTTTTTAGGTCAGGTACAATCACTTCTATCTGAACCACTTCTCTTGCCCGCTTCCATCGCTGCAACACCTGTTGGTTTGACCTGATAACTGCTCTCATATCTGGCAAACCGAGGGGCGTCCAAAACGGCCTACCTTCTCTGGTCCAAACAAATCCAGAGCATTCAGGACCAGAATCTAAAGTTAGAAGGAGGACATACTGGCTGCTGCATTGTTGTCAGAGAAGCCAGCACTTCAACATAGCATGTTTCCTTAATCATATAGTGAGGTCACCTTATCATTTCATTCACTACACATCTCACTGATTGGACCTTTAACTGAAGTTTGATTGATAAAAACTATTTTGCTATTTTAAAATCCAACGGAAAACAAAGACTTTGAACATAGAGAGGAGAACTTTGAAAAAACAGACACATATTTTGTGTGAGTCGAGGAAATGTATTATTTGTGCGGGTCACAATATAATGAATGGGGTCAGATGATATAGTTTGGAGATGGAGACAGGAGATGTCAAAGGCTATACTGTGTGTGTGTGTGTGTGTGTGTGTGTGTGTGTGTGTGTGTGTGTGTGTGTGTGTGTGTGTGTGTGTGTGTGTGTGTGTGTGTGTGTGTGTGTGTGTGTGTGTGTGTGTGTGTGTGTGTGTGAGAGCTCTCACAGTAGAATAATTTAGAGAGGTGATGACTTAGACACAGGCAGCGAGGTCAGAGGTCACTGTACCTAATAATACAGCTGTACTGACTCTGAAATATAAGATAGAGAGTATTATGGGTTGCTTTTCAGTCTGTATATCTGAAGACCATCATCATGAAACACTCTCATCCTCCAGCTCAGCTTTCAGCGCTGACTGAGGTCAGACAAACGGGTTTCTGTGTATGGAATACTTATACATTCACACTTACACAGGGTAAGTCCAGATCTTCCTCTCATTTTACATTTGAAACAGTGAAACAGATGGTTTCAAATACCCATTTAAATTGACTGTCACTGGTTGAACAGAAACGTGATAACACCCATTTTTTTTTCTTTTTGTGTCAGCGAGCATATTTGGATGAGACAGGGAGATAAATAACTAGTTGAATAACTTCTATAATATTATTAAAGGAAGAACGTGCAACTTTTTGATCCAGTAGATGTCGCCCTTGAGCACCAGCATGAAACCAAAACATGTTCTTCTTCTTCTCTCTAGTCCTTCACTAAAACAAGGACTATAATTTACTCTTGAAGACTGACCTCTCTTCCTCTCTCCTTGTACAAATTTTTCCAACGCTCATGAATACAATACAACTTTTGAATCTAAACAACTTCTGACCTTGATTACTTACAGCATATTTCTGTCTGCAGGCAGGTCAGTGCAGGATATTTGTATTCTGCCGATTACATCTGAGACCACTTAATGTCCATCACCGTCTACTATTTCTTGCAAATGTTTATGCATCCCCTGGCAGCACTAAACTACCCAATAAAACACCCATTCCAGCCCTAATAGGAGCTACACTGGGTGTCTGATTTGGCTGTAGAAAATGAATGTTGAGATTCACAAACTTCAGCTGAGATCCCCCCCCAAACATGTTTGATTTTTTTATATTTCCATCTTTTAACAAACAACTTCAGGAATGCTGAGATTGGAGCCAAGAGGACTTTTTGGTAGCTGCGTGCTGTCTGGCAGCGGAGTTCTCCTTGGCAAGACGAACGCTTGTTTTGTTCAGCTTCCTGCCTCGGTTTGAAGGAACGGATCCCTATGAAAACACTCCATCCACCTGCCGGAGGAGATAATAAGATAGGAGAGTGGGATGTGGACTCACCTGCTCATTTAAATGCTAATCAGTTTTGTATTTATTTATTTTCTATCTTGCGGTCTGTTGTGATCGCTAACCAGGGGGAGGGGGCGAGTTGTTTAAGTTTTGGGGAGTTTAAAGTTAGTCTAACAGCGCCGTTTTATTCCGCAGGGAGAATCTGTGTTGTGGTCATCAATAAAAACAACAGAAGTTATTCGACTCAAGACCCAAATAACACACCTGTAAGGAATAATCTAAAGGATGGACCCAAGAGCAACACTACAAACACAGGAGCTGGGTTTAAGGGGTTTACTGACCCCCCAAAAAATGAAGCAGTATGGCTAGTAATCCTGTTTGAGAGGTTTTGGACGGCAAGCAAAAACAGGGTCAAAAAGGGACAAGTGTACTTTGGAAAAACTTTAATTCTTCATCCAAGAGGCCGACTCTGACTACCACTGAGGGGGCCTGTTTTTGACGTAATGTTGATAAAGTGATGGACTATAATGTACAATCGTGAGTCTGTATGTTGTGTTTTATTTTGAAATTGACCGGATGCTCTGTGCTATTCCTTGTCTGACTTCCTGTCTGGGTCAGTCTATTCTTTCCAGCTTGACGCGTACCTGCAGAATAGACATGAAGCGTATTTGGCAAGCTCCGGAGACGGACCGCGGCCCCTCGCTGTGGAAACATGAGCATTCACTTGAGTGGCAAACTGTGGAAATTGGCAGTAAGTTTTAGGCTTCCATGTTTTTAGCCTTGATTTAATTATTTTGGTTAAGGAGTTATATTGAATAGAAATGCAAAAAAAAGACCATAATCATAGAACAATAAAGAGCTGCGGTGCGTTCTGAATAAATCCTCAGTAAAGAAAAGAAGAAAGTATTTTTTTCCAAAAGAATAAGAGTCTAACCTCAGGAGTTGAACTGTCTCCCGGCGTCCTCTCTGTGTCTCCACCTGTCTGAGCACAGCTTCTGCAGACGTGTTTTTAAACGCTGACCTGAGAAACTGTAAGTGCTCATGATTCAGGGAGAACATGCTCATAATCAGCGGCCGGTGTCTGCCTGCTGTCACCGTAATGATCCCAGGCAGCTTCCCTGAGGTTTCCAAGAGAACCCGAGCAGAAATATCAGGAGGACTTTTAATGAGACAGATATTACTCTCAAATTAAAACAGCGGGCGGCTTTTTTTTCAGACTCTTTCTTCCCCCTGTTGCTCTCTCCTGCTTTTGTCTTGTCACTTTCACTTCTCTTTTTCCAGCCTCTGTTTCTTTCTCCGGGTTTCTGTGTGTCATTTCAATTAAGATAGCGGGTAATTAAATCTGTTTTTAATGAAAGCTAACCGCCGCAGTCTGTGCTTGCATCAGTGCACAAGGGCAGACTGACACAGACTCTGTGCGTGTGTTTGTGTAGATAGACGTGCTCATCGCTTCCCCACAGTTGTGTGAGCATTTGCAGGTGTGCGCTCAGCCTCATTACATAAACCGTTTTGTGATCCGTGCACATGTAGATTTAAATGCTGTTTGGCAAACAGTTAATGACAGCAGAATGATCAGAGACAAAGTCTGTGTGACAATAATGGAGCCCTCTTGTTGTGTCCAAGGAGGAATTCATTTTTTACACAAATGCAAGTCATTGACGCATCACACAGTCCACGCAGACATGTGTCATGGTGAGTCGTGTTGTGTGATTTGAATTGAAAATCCTTCTTCTCAATTAGAAAGCTCTTAAGAGTCAGGCAAAATCGTATCTTAAAGAGCTAATAGTGCCTTACTACCCAATAGAGAACATTATGCTCCCAGAGTGCAGGCCTGCTGGTGGTACCTACAGTCTCTAAATGTACTATGGGAGGTAGAGCCTTCAGATATCAGGCCTGCTCGTGGTACCTACAGTCTCTAAATGTACTATGGGAGGTAGAGCCTTCAGTTATCAGGCCTGCTCTTGGTACCTACAGTCTCTAAATGTACTATGGGCGGTAGAGCCTTCAGTTATCAGGCCTGCTCGTGGTACCTACAGTCTCTAAATGTACTATGGGAGGTAGAGCCTTCAGATATCAGGCCTGCTTGTGGTACAGTCTCTAAATGTACTATGGGAGGTAGAGCCTTCAGATATCAGGCCTGCTTGTGGTACAGTCTCTAAATGTACTATGGGAGGTAGAGCCTTCAGTTATCAGGCCCCTCTCCTTTGGAATCATCTACCAGTAAGGGTCCAGGTGGCATACACACTCTGTACTTTTAAGAAATTAAAAAACGGCCTATTTGATAGTATTATTTACTATGATAGTACTATTTTGAAGTTTATAATCTAGGCCTATAGCAGCATAACTTGGGGCTGCTCCATACATGTAGCCCCTAGTTATGCTGCTTTAGGCTTAGACTGCAGTTGTAGATCGATTGAATCTTGCATGTATACACCTCAATTGGACCCAAACTGGCCAAGGTGTTCTGAGCATGCTCCACAGTACTGACCTTGGGCTTTGCCCCGGATGTCAAACAGCATAAATGCGTTGCATATAGCAGAAGTCACATTGTGTTCAAATATCAGCACAAGCTCAAGGGAGCTCTACTGCGCATCGTACTTGAATCAAAAGTAAAGCGTAGAACATGTACGAAATGTACAGAGCTGTTAAGTTATCCATGTTTTGACACTTTGCTGTTTGCTAACTTGCAAGATCTCTGTCTCATAAGAAGTCAGGTAAATTAAAAAGGAAGAGAAAAGACAGATGAGGAAGTGAAAAGGCAGCAGTGGCTTCGAGGCAGCAGATGAGTCAGTGGACAAGGCTTTGGATTGGACGGCTCTGTCTGGCTCGTCTGCTCATCGAGATTAAAAAACTGAGCCAAGCAGCAGCAGCAACAACAACACCATGGACACATTCACACAGCAACACCTTGGGCAAAATTACCTGGAGAAATATTGGACGTTTGCTGTGCAGGATGTTGGACAGATCTGTGACCTGACTTCATGAGACTGCATCATGTTCTCTTTAACTTTCTCAAATGAATCAAGGCCTCTCCAACTGTTCTGACTGACAAATCAAACAATTTTGAAGATATTTAGTGCCTCGAGGAAAACACAAAAAGACCCATAAAACACTGCAGATGAACAGAAAATAGAGATGCAATACAAAACTAGAGTTAGAGCTCACCTCAGCAGGTGGAGAGTAAGGAAGAGAAGCAGACTCAAATCAGCTTCAGTTAACAAGCAAAGAATCAAAACTTAACCACTTTGAGGAACCGTCAGGACTATATTTTAAACTTTTCTTATCCATTTGAAGTTAATTTAACCAGGAAAACCTCTCCTCTCATCGCACCATCTTTTTTAATTCCACCTTCTGGGCTTATGATTTGAGCAAAGGATGATGGGTACTGGCACGTCAAGACTTCTGGGTAATGTTGCCAGAGCTGCACTGACTCTGACGTGCTGCCCTCCTGTTGTGTGTTTGTGTGTACATGCATGTGTATACCTGGCTGCTAGATAAATCCATCAACTCATTTGGCATGAAGATTGTGTGTTTCCTTTCTCTCTCTCTAACCCCCACCCCCCTCTGTATCTGAGTCTATGTGTATGTATGTTGGTCCTCTGGGCTCCCTGAGGGATCAGAATGAGACAGAGGCATGAGGAGCTACCCCCCCCCCCCCCCCACCCCCCCCCCCCCCCCCCCCCCCCACCCCCCCACACACACACACCAGGGCTGCTCATGCCAACACTCCTTCATATGCATGAGATGCTGTGAGCCAAATGTGTGTTAGTGAATGTGCATACACTTACCAAATACTGCAGATTGGTCAGCAGCTCTAAGCTTCAAAATATGATGATAAAGGTACCTCTTTAAATCTTTGTTTCTGCAGGTGAAGGTCTCCAAGTGAAGGATTAATTTAGCCATTATTACATTTATTGACTGATATTAGTTTAACCTTTATCTAACAGGAAAGTTCTATGAAGCAGCTGGACTCATGGGTTCACAAGATCACAGGAGAACTAGGGTGGAACTTGCAGTGGAAAAATGGGCATTGACTAGAGAGGGTGCGCTCAGATCAGAAAACAAGCGTCCCCCCCACACACACAACAACCCTGATAAAAACAAACGGCAAGTTACCGTAGTAAAGACGACTGGGTGAAACCGACCTGAGGAAGAGAATATGTCCTCACGCGTGTTTGATGTGACATCCAGTGTTTCCACGGCAACTATAAACATGTCGAGTCCGCCATGGTGGCCGCCGCGACAAGACACGCCCCCTTACAACTCTAAAACGAAGGATTTCTCTGTCTTTGTTGGAAATATTTGAGGTGATAAAGTTCTCAAAAACAAAAATATGTTATATAGGTTTAGTCCATTTTTGATTAATTTTGATATTTTAGTGTGAAATTCTCATAAAATTGTACACATTGTGCCTTTAAGTTTGACTTAACATGTCAGAATACACAGGCTCTGGCTTCATTTTCAGGAGTACCTTTGTATGTGTTCTGGTTTAAATAGTTGAAAGTGAAAGCGAGACGCCTCCGATGTTCACAGAGTAAGAAAACAGACAAACATGAAGTCACACTCGCTCATACATTATGCATCCGTTTAAAATGTAGATGAAGTTAACGACAGCAGGACGACTGTGAGGTGTTCACCTCCCCTCACATTTATGTTCCTAATGGACCCTCATGCATAATGCATCTCTCTGACTGATTTCATTGTCTTGTTTTTAAACTGAATTCATCTGTAAATATTTTTCTTCACAAGTCCACTGAAGCTGTTCTGCATTAATTAATCCAAGGGCTGCTCTTATACAAGCGGGGAAAACAACCACGGCTGAAGAAATGAACCAGACAAGGAGCACATCTTACTGTTATGGATTAATTGAAATTCAGAGCAAGGAAAGCTAAATTAACGCAAACACTCATCTTTCTCAGCCAAATGGTGAATGGACTTGAGCTTGTGTCGTTCTTTTCTAGTCTTCTGACTACTCAAAGCTCTTTTACACCGCAGGTCACACCTACACATTCACACACTGATGGTAGAGGCTGCTGTGGAAAGTGACCATCAGTATTATCTCATCCATTCATACACATTCACACGCCGCTGAGGAAGCAGGGGGAGCAACTTGGGGTTAAGTGTCTTGCCAAAGGACACATTGGAGCGGCTGTGGCTCAGTTGGTAGAGTCGGTCATCTCTCAATCTCAATCCCCAGCCCCTCCAGCCACATGTCCGATGTGTCCTTGAGCAAGACACTTAACCCCAAGTTGATCCCGCTGCTTCATCGGCGGGATATGAACGTGTACGAATGGGATTTGTTACTTCACTTTAAATAGCAGCCTCTACCATCAGTGTGTGAATGCGTTACCATAGGGCTCCACTGCTTCAGACGAGGACACTAGGGGTCGCGCTAGAGCACTCAACTCGCTGCTTGATGGGCGTAAACCCCCTGAAAAGTGGGCTTTTTTTCAGATTTTTTGTCCTGGACCTCTCCCCCCACTCTTGATATCCAAGTGTTTTTTTCGCTGTAGGATACGCAATAGGTAACGTAGCTTAAATGAAGGCACCTGATTGGATAAACGTGCAGCTATTCATTCGCATAGCTGGTCTATTGTTGGAGCCCCTCTCAAAAACTCGCTACAACGATCCCAACATGCACTGCGCGACTGCCTCTCCGGCTCGCCATAGGACATTAATAGAAAGCGTTCAGACACCATCCGTCGTTGGAACCAATGGAGCCCTACTGGTTACAGAAGCGAAACGGTTTCAGTGGTGCCAATGAGGGCTGACTGAGCGTTGTGTGTGTGCAGGTCTGACTGTGTGTGTATGTGGAGCTCCAACTTTGGCATGCTTTTGCAACGTCGAGATGCAATGAGAATTCAAAGACTGGGATATTACACCGCCGTGGAAACATCATTAATGTACAGTAGAACTAGTAGTAACAGTAGTTTCTGCTGTAAAAATAAGGACTCTCACTCAAGGACAATTGGAACGATTACATTTTGCAGCCGTGAATCTTTTGCGGTCTATAGTTGTCATCGTGACTGATTACATTTGACTGTTACAAACCAATTTGAGAAAACCTTTTATAAACCTGGTGGGAGAAGGATGCTAAATTCGTAGCAGCTGGGAATAAAATTCTGCAGAATTGATTGGTGCCGAATGACCCCAGGTTCTGTCGTTGCCCAAAATAACGAATCCCACTTTACCATCTGAAGCCTAACCGCCATCTTGGATGAGTCTAGTACCTCGATAAGGTCCATTTCACTCCAGGTCTGAAAGCATCAGTTACAATGAAGTGGTTATTCCTGATGTTTGAGTCGCATTACTCGATTCCAGAGATTAATTTCCCATCATAAGTAGAAACTTAAGCTCATAATCAGATTTGTCAAAATATATATTTGACTCGTTTTCTTCTTCCAGGATTTCACAGTCAGAGCAGAAACGCAAATGTGTTGCACTGCAAAAAAAAAAAAATCTGGTTTGCAACTTCACAACATGAGGCGATTTGGAATTTTGTGAACAGGCCGCCGCCCGGCTCCGCGCTCAACAGTTCCCGCTCCCAATTTAACTCTTCTAATTACATGCTTGTGGAATTTGGATTACGCCGCCGCTGCTGCTGCTGCAGCATGGTGTGCACTTTTGGAAGCAGAGCTGGGTTAGCAGCGTTGGTTTCGGGAGCCAAAAGAGAGGAAGAGAGAGCTGGAGAGAGAGAGAGAGAGAGAGAGAGAGAGAGAGAGAGAGGCAGCAAAAAATGTCTGCTGGTTCTGGCTGAGAGTGAGGATCCAGCCTGGTTTACCTCTATCTCCCCTCATGCAGGGCTGCGTCTCTCTCCGCCTCACTGTGTTGTTTTCTTCAGGGGATTTGGAGGTCTCTAACTCTGCCATGCAAATCCATTGTGTTTGCTACATACTCCCTCCCAATCCTGCTATACTTCCTCTCCTCCTGCGTTACAACTCTTCACTTTTCCTCGTCCCCCCCCCCACATCCCCTCCTTTTCTCTCTCTTCTTCTCTCCTCTCCAGATCTCGTCTCTGCATATTTCCTTTCATCTCCCGTCTAATCCTGTTTGTACCATCCTTCCTGTTCTTCCATCCCTTACCTGATCACATCTTTCTCTAAGCTTCGGTGTTCTTCTCTCGTCCTCTCCCCCTCATCTTTTCTCTCCCTCTCTGTAAGTCTCTTTTTCTCTCCAATCTGTTACTCTCACTTTTGTTTTATCCTTGCCTCGTTGCTTACCTGATTCCCCTCCCTCACTCTCCCCCTTCTTCCTCCTTTCTCATCTCATTTCCCTCCATATCCTCCAATCTTCTGCCTTCCTACATCCTTTACTCTCTCCTATCCAAAACTCCTTCCTCGTTTTTCTCTTGCTGTGCAGTTTTTTGCATGATCCCACTTCTGCCTTCTTCCTCTTGCACATCGCCCTCTCATCTCCTCTTCCTCCCCTCCTAACCAATTCTCCTTATCACCTCCTCCAGAATCCACCTGAGCCGGTATAACTCCTCCGTCTCTTCCCCGCCCACCGCAGATACCAGCCAGTCATTTTCCGTTTCACCGGCGTCTCATTTAGAACACATCTCTTGGCGGGGGGAGATTCTCCTACACGGGGAGGCGGTATATGTCTCCCTGTTGTCGGACTGTAAATATTTATTTTTACGAGTTTATTAAAACATGAAGCAGAAGAAAAAGCTGGAGGCCTGTTTGTGCTTTGTTCCCCGCCTCAGTGGGAGATTTTCATTGGCTCCCTTTTTTTTTTTTTTTTTTTTTTTAGAAAAAAAAAGAAAGGAAAACCAGAGCGAGGTGGTACAATTAAAATGTAAAAGAAGGAGCATTAGCGAGTTGAGATGGAGAATCAAACAGTGTTATCTGTTTATTACAAGGCCTCATTATAGCTTTGTCTGCCCACTCACTGCTGCAGCTTCTCATAGCAGTGATCCCCCAAAGTGCCGCCCCAGCAAACACACACACACACACACACACACACACACACACACACACACACACACACACACACACACAGCTCTACATGGACTCAGCTCGACTGGACTCCGCTCGGTGGAGGAGATGATGATGATAAATACAAAGCCAGCGCTCGTCCATGGAGGTGAAGCGAGAAGTCTGCAACCAAACAGGGTTGAGGGAAATGAGGAGAAGAAGAGTTGGTATTCGGTGTGTGAGGGTGTTTGTGTGTTTCTTGTAGGAGAGGGCTTCCAGTTCAAGAAAAAAAATTATGTTTGGGATTAGCTCCATGCCGTCTCCCGAGGGAGAAAACCTCCTGGGGAGGAAAAAGGGACGGTGTGGGATGAGAGGAAATTAAAAGGAAAGGAGCAAAAGGAGGGGAGGAAGGAAGCAGAGGAGATGAGAGTTTAGGGAAGAAAGAGAAGGAGGAGAGGTTCAGGGTGGAATGAGAGGAGGGGCAACAAATGCTTCGTGATTGAGTTCATTAAAGATTGATAAAAAAAAAACGACAGACTCTATTTTGGAGACAAGGTGAGAAGAGAAAACAGGAGATTGGAGCAAATATGGTGACAAAAGAAAGACAGAGGGAGGGTATGGAGGTATGGTTTTGCCTCCTCTTTCTTTTTCCTTTTGCACATTTTTGCAAACACCTATCCGTCCATCCTCCATATTCCCGGGTTCCTGTCCAGGTGTCCTCTCCCTTCAAATATTTTTATCAGCTTCTGGTGACTAAAGAGGCTTATTAGCTAGTTGGTTGGACTTGAAGAGAAGCTCCCCCTGTAATGCTACAATCTAAAGCTCCGTTTTCCACCAGTCTGCATCAGTTTGATGCGCTTTTATTGGCGTTTTCCAACGTCACAAGTTGAACGTTTTTTGCTTCCCTTCTGTTGGGGCGCCAAGCCTACCAACCCGGCCCTTAAGGGTGGAGCTAGACAAACTGCAGTCTGTTGATTGGTCGATAGAATCATCACTTCCTGTGGTGCAGCGGTAATAGAGGACAAACACAAAACGCGCCATGTGACACTAAGGTCAGCATGTAGCGCCACCCCATGGACGACCTCGGAGGTGCAGACCTCTGCTGGACGTCCTGCATTGTTGCCCTTTGTTTACTGTCGCGTTCTTCCTCATTGCATATATCGGTGGGCTACTCTGTGAGGCACGCTGCTGTGACATCACACCGTGATTTATTTATAGGTGATGAAGAACTACAAAAGTGGTTGCAAGTAAGTAAATACGTCATGTTTACTTTTCTGTTTACTTTTTTGTTTACGTTTCCTGCTCCTCATGTTTCCCACCGTGTGTGTCACCCCGCCCTGATTACACCCACCTGCTGTTGTTGTCCCGATTGTCTGTGCACACATGCTGCATTCAGGTGCTGCTCAGATGGTCCCAGTTTCCCAGTTTGGGAAGTCATTCTTTTCAAATTCAGTGTGTTCTCCCTGTTGAACGTTTTAATCCGCTGGTTTCTTCATCAACCAAATATTCTGTCCAGCTTGTTTGCCCCACCGTGGGAAGTCCTTGGTCTCATGACTCCAGCTGTCCACTGGTGCTGCTCTGTGCTGCGCTCTGAGAACGCAGCTTGTGGGTGTTGACAGAAGAGGGGAGAACGGAGCGATCTCTTTTTTTTTCTGCAGACAAATATCCAAAAAGTGAAAGCACACAGAGCAACAAGCTACCACATGCAATCAACTCGGCCTTCTGTTGCTGTTCTCAAATCACAAAATAGAGCCTCCACTGTGTGTGCACACACACACACACAGCGAGACACACACACACACACACACACACACACACACACACACACTCTTCTCCTGTATCAGCTCTCTTTCTGTGTGGTAATGTGATACGAGGAGTGAGCTTTGGAGTCAGACGAGATGACAGCTGACATGAAGAACGAGTTGACACGACACAAAGGCAACAAGAGTTTCTGAAAGAGAGACACTACCTCTCCTCTCCTCCTCTACCCCCTCACCTCCCCCCTCAGTTCTGACCCAGTTGGAAGTAGTGATGTGTAAGGGCTTCGCAGCGCTGAAAACCAAAGTGAGACGAGGAGGTGGAGGAAGAGGAGTTCAGGGTTTCAAAGCAGGGAGCGGGGGGAAGTGAGGGTGGGTGGCGGTGGCGGGTGGGGGGGCATCAGGGTAATCAAAAGCTAAATCTTGCAACCTCTCTCGCTCTGGATTTTGATCTTTAATTCTGGGTTTTCTTTTCTTTTCATAACCTGTAAAGTATCACCTGCGGCAGGATGCTGCCTGCTCTCTGTTCTGTCTGTGCTGCTGCTGCTGCTGTTTGTGAAGCTGTTTGGATGAAGATAAAAGCAGAGACACAACTTGAGAAGAAAGCGTTGTAGTAGTGAGATTCATATTAATCCTCTCTGTGCTGTTTTCTCTTTCTCATTGTGTGTCTATCTCATTTTTTCTTTCATTCTCTCTCTTTTTTGTCTGGATCGTTTTGATGAGCGTCTATCGTAGTAAATCTCAAATAGAAACATCTCTCACTGGATTATAAAAATAAAATGATGACCAACTGACATAATCCTTATAGTTTCCCAAATCCTAGAGTTCATGACAATGTGCATTAATGGTCTGTGTTTTATCAATCAATCAATCTCTATTTATATAGCACCTTTCATACAAATCAAATGCAATTCAAAGTGTTTCACAGCGACTGAAAAACCAGAAGAGAAACTATAGTGACAAAACAGGGTAGAAATAAAAGTGGATTTAGAAGTAGAGAAGTAGAGACTAATGCACACAAATACAAAAAAAATAACCCTGACATAACAGCCGCAGACTGAATAGATACGACTTTAGCAGCCAAATGTTTTCGTCTTACTTTGTGGAACAACTAAAAAGAGAAGAGCCGGAGGGTCTGAGGGGCCGTCCTGGTTTGTAAACTAAAAGCATCTCTCAGATGTCGTCCGGTGTAAGAGTTTTAAAATCAATATGAAAGCTCACAGGCAGCCATGTAAAGATTTTAAAAAATTGTGTAATGGATGCTCTCCTTCTGGTCTTTGTTAGACCTTTTTGAATTAACTGCAGCTGATTTATAGTATATTTTTTGGTAGGCCAGAAAGGAGAGCCTTACAGTAGTCGAGCCTGCTAGTAATAAAAGTGTGCATTATCCTCTCCTTGTTGCTCAGAGAGAGAAAACTGTTTGTCTGTTTTTCTTCAAATCCGAACACTTCAAACTGGTTTTCAAATCTGATCAAGTCCTGAAAAATAATCTTTTTTTAACATCAGTTAAAAAAAAAAAAAATCCCACTTCTGAACAAACTTCATTAAGCAAAATCCTTCCTCTGTCATCCTTCTCTCACACACACAGGCTGATGTTCCCAAGGTGACCAACAGGGGGCGGCATTGTCCCACTAAGCTGCCCTGTTCCTGCGCTGCACGGCGTCTGTGAGAGTGTTGAAGCTCCGGCACAGAGCGGCTGGATGGCTCGCAGTCATCTGCAGCTCACACAGGTCAGGGAGTACACACAGGGAGTCCAGACCAGACCAGACCAGTCTGTCAAACACACTGGACTGGGAAAAGATGGAGAGGGGAGATACGGGAGGGATGAGAGTGCAGGAGGAATAAAAGTGGGGGATAGAAAAATAAAGGCAGGAAGTGGCCTTGAGGATGGGCGGACAAATCGAGAAGAGATGCGGGAGAGAAATAAACATGCTAAAAGATACATTTTATGTTTGACGAGCGAGAATGAGAGACTTCTCGCCCTCCTCCTCCCTCCATCCCTCTGTCTGTCTCGACGTGTTGGGGGTCGACATTAATGAGTGTTGTGACAGATTACAGCGAGTTATCAGCTTCCTAACTGCTTACAGGGGACAGCTCGCCGCACGCTCCCTTCACCGGGATGGAGGAGGAGAGAGGGAGGGGAGGGGGGGGGGGGGGGGGGTTTCATTCTAATTCTCTTATTTGTAATTTACTCCCCTCCAGCTCTTCTCCTTTTTGCATCCAGCTCCTTCCTCGCCACCCTGAATATTTTACTCCATCTCTACCTCCCTCTAGTTTCTGTATTTTCAGACTCGCTCTCCCTCTCAGCTGACTTTAACTTTAAGTCTTGCCCTCCATCTTCCATCTGTGTTCTTGTGTTTTATTTTCATCAGTTGCCCCCGTGTCCATCCGTCTTCTCTCCTTGACCTCATCCCTCATCTCCTCTCCTTGTACCCTAACTCCCTTTTTTCTCTTCTTCTTTTATACGTATTCCCGCTTTTATGACATCCTTAGCTACCAGTTATGTGTCTCCATCTTCATCAGTCAGTCTCTCGCCTTGACCACAGGTGATATTCTGAACCCCACCTCAGTTCAT